>NW_028241826.1:0-23173 GCF_964263255.1 Lissotriton vulgaris | reverse complement strand
TGAGACCCTTGCTCATTGCACCATCAGGATTCAAGCAAACCGGGCCGAAGACGGCTGTAATGCCAGAAACCGGTCCCCGGGAGCTTGTTTCCTTCCCAGTGTAAGAATTGGCTTTTGTAGTTTGGTTTGCCCTGTTCCCATCATGCACTGGGACAGGAACAGACTAATTTGCATACAGCCAGGTTCTGAAACTGGGATGGTGCAGTGAGCTAAAAAACGGTGTTGGATCTAGCCCTGATCTCTTGACTGGGTGAGAGCTTTCTGCTTAATTCAGAGACTCTGTCCCTCACCACCCCTTGTTGTAAATATTTTTGTCCACCCTAAGCGTGGAAGGGTATTCTCAGATGTGAGACCCTTGCTCATTGCACCATCAGGATTCAAGCAAACCGGGCCGAAGACGGCTGTAATGCCAGAAACCGGTCCCCGGGAGCTTGTTTCCTTCCCAGTGTAAGAATTGGCTTTTGTAGTTTGGTTTGCCCTGTTCCCATCATGCACTGGGACAGGAACAGACTAATTTGCATACAGCCAGGTTCTGAAACTGGGATGGTGCAGTGAGCTAAAAAACGGTGTTGGATCTAGCCCTGATCTCTTGACTGGGTGAGAGCTTTCTGCTTAATTCAGAGACTCTGTCCCTCACCACCCCTTGTTGTAAATATTTTTGTCCACCCTAAGCGTGGAAGGGTATTCTCAGATGTGAGACCCTTGCTCATTGCACCATCAGGATTCAAGCAAACCGGGCCGAAGACGGCTGTAATGCCAGAAACCGGTCCCCGGGAGCTTGTTTCCTTCCCAGTGTAAGAATTGGCTTTTGTAGTTTGGTTTGCCCTGTTCCCATCATGCACTGGGACAGGAACAGACTAATTTGCATACAGCCAGGTTCTGAAACTGGGATGGTGCAGTGAGCTAAAAAACGGTGTTGGATCTAGCCCTGATCTCTTGACTGGGTGAGAGCTTTCTGCTTAATTCAGAGACTCTGTCCCTCACCACCCCTTGTTGTAAATATTTTTGTCCACCCTAAGCGTGGAAGGGTATTCTCAGATGTGAGACCCTTGCTCATTGCACCATCAGGATTCAAGCAAACCGGGCCGAAGACGGCTGTAATGCCAGAAACCGGTCCCCGGGAGCTTGTTTCCTTCCCAGTGTAAGAATTGGCTTTTGTAGTTTGGTTTGCCCTGTTCCCATCATGCACTGGGACAGGAACAGACTAATTTGCATACAGCCAGGTTCTGAAACTGGGATGGTGCAGTGAGCTAAAAAACGGTGTTGGATCTAGCCCTGATCTCTTGACTGGGTGAGAGCTTTCTGCTTAATTCAGAGACTCTGTCCCTCACCACCCCTTGTTGTAAATATTTTTGTCCACCCTAAGCGTGGAAGGGTATTCTCAGATGTGAGACCCTTGCTCATTGCACCATCAGGATTCAAGCAAACCGGGCCGAAGACGGCTGTAATGCCAGAAACCGGTCCCCGGGAGCTTGTTTCCTTCCCAGTGTAAGAATTGGCTTTTGTAGTTTGGTTTGCCCTGTTCCCATCATGCACTGGGACAGGAACAGACTAATTTGCATACAGCCAGGTTCTGAAACTGGGATGGTGCAGTGAGCTAAAAAACGGTGTTGGATCTAGCCCTGATCTCTTGACTGGGTGAGAGCTTTCTGCTTAATTCAGAGACTCTGTCCCTCACCACCCCTTGTTGTAAATATTTTTGTCCACCCTAAGCGTGGAAGGGTATTCTCAGATGTGAGACCCTTGCTCATTGCACCATCAGGATTCAAGCAAACCGGGCCGAAGACGGCTGTAATGCCAGAAACCGGTCCCCGGGAGCTTGTTTCCTTCCCAGTGTAAGAATTGGCTTTTGTAGTTTGGTTTGCCCTGTTCCCATCATGCACTGGGACAGGAACAGACTAATTTGCATACAGCCAGGTTCTGAAACTGGGATGGTGCAGTGAGCTAAAAAACGGTGTTGGATCTAGCCCTGATCTCTTGACTGGGTGAGAGCTTTCTGCTTAATTCAGAGACTCTGTCCCTCACCACCCCTTGTTGTAAATATTTTTGTCCACCCTAAGCGTGGAAGGGTATTCTCAGATGTGAGACCCTTGCTCATTGCACCATCAGGATTCAAGCAAACCGGGCCGAAGACGGCTGTAATGCCAGAAACCGGTCCCCGGGAGCTTGTTTCCTTCCCAGTGTAAGAATTGGCTTTTGTAGTTTGGTTTGCCCTGTTCCCATCATGCACTGGGACAGGAACAGACTAATTTGCATACAGCCAGGTTCTGAAACTGGGATGGTGCAGTGAGCTAAAAAACGGTGTTGGATCTAGCCCTGATCTCTTGACTGGGTGAGAGCTTTCTGCTTAATTCAGAGACTCTGTCCCTCACCACCCCTTGTTGTAAATATTTTTGTCCACCCTAAGCGTGGAAGGGTATTCTCAGATGTGAGACCCTTGCTCATTGCACCATCAGGATTCAAGCAAACCGGGCCGAAGACGGCTGTAATGCCAGAAACCGGTCCCCGGGAGCTTGTTTCCTTCCCAGTGTAAGAATTGGCTTTTGTAGTTTGGTTTGCCCTGTTCCCATCATGCACTGGGACAGGAACAGACTAATTTGCATACAGCCAGGTTCTGAAACTGGGATGGTGCAGTGAGCTAAAAAACGGTGTTGGATCTAGCCCTGATCTCTTGACTGGGTGAGAGCTTTCTGCTTAATTCAGAGACTCTGTCCCTCACCACCCCTTGTTGTAAATATTTTTGTCCACCCTAAGCGTGGAAGGGTATTCTCAGATGTGAGACCCTTGCTCATTGCACCATCAGGATTCAAGCAAACCGGGCCGAAGACGGCTGTAATGCCAGAAACCGGTCCCCGGGAGCTTGTTTCCTTCCCAGTGTAAGAATTGGCTTTTGTAGTTTGGTTTGCCCTGTTCCCATCATGCACTGGGACAGGAACAGACTAATTTGCATACAGCCAGGTTCTGAAACTGGGATGGTGCAGTGAGCTAAAAAACGGTGTTGGATCTAGCCCTGATCTCTTGACTGGGTGAGAGCTTTCTGCTTAATTCAGAGACTCTGTCCCTCACCACCCCTTGTTGTAAATATTTTTGTCCACCCTAAGCGTGGAAGGGTATTCTCAGATGTGAGACCCTTGCTCATTGCACCATCAGGATTCAAGCAAACCGGGCCGAAGACGGCTGTAATGCCAGAAACCGGTCCCCGGGAGCTTGTTTCCTTCCCAGTGTAAGAATTGGCTTTTGTAGTTTGGTTTGCCCTGTTCCCATCATGCACTGGGACAGGAACAGACTAATTTGCATACAGCCAGGTTCTGAAACTGGGATGGTGCAGTGAGCTAAAAAACGGTGTTGGATCTAGCCCTGATCTCTTGACTGGGTGAGAGCTTTCTGCTTAATTCAGAGACTCTGTCCCTCACCACCCCTTGTTGTAAATATTTTTGTCCACCCTAAGCGTGGAAGGGTATTCTCAGATGTGAGACCCTTGCTCATTGCACCATCAGGATTCAAGCAAACCGGGCCGAAGACGGCTGTAATGCCAGAAACCGGTCCCCGGGAGCTTGTTTCCTTCCCAGTGTAAGAATTGGCTTTTGTAGTTTGGTTTGCCCTGTTCCCATCATGCACTGGGACAGGAACAGACTAATTTGCATACAGCCAGGTTCTGAAACTGGGATGGTGCAGTGAGCTAAAAAACGGTGTTGGATCTAGCCCTGATCTCTTGACTGGGTGAGAGCTTTCTGCTTAATTCAGAGACTCTGTCCCTCACCACCCCTTGTTGTAAATATTTTTGTCCACCCTAAGCGTGGAAGGGTATTCTCAGATGTGAGACCCTTGCTCATTGCACCATCAGGATTCAAGCAAACCGGGCCGAAGACGGCTGTAATGCCAGAAACCGGTCCCCGGGAGCTTGTTTTCTTCCCAGTGTAAGAATTGGCTTTTGTAGTTTGGTTTGCCCTGTTCCCATCATGCACTGGGACAGGAACAGACTAATTTGCATACAGCCAGGTTCTGAAACTGGGATGGTGCAGTGAGCTAAAAAACGGTGTTGGATCTAGCCCTGATCTCTTGACTGGGTGAGAGCTTTCTGCTTAATTCAGAGACTCTGTCCCTCACCACCCCTTGTTGTAAATATTTTTGTCCACCCTAAGCGTGGAAGGGTATTCTCAGATGTGAGACCCTTGCTCATTGCACCATCAGGATTCAAGCAAACCGGGCCGAAGACGGCTGTAATGCCAGAAACCGGTCCCCGGGAGCTTGTTTCCTTCCCAGTGTAAGAATTGGCTTTTGTAGTTTGGTTTGCCCTGTTCCCATCATGCACTGGGACAGGAACAGACTAATTTGCATACAACCAGGTTCTGAAACTGGGATGGTGCAGTGAGCTAAAAAACGGTGTTGGATCTAGCCCTGATCTCTTGACTGGGTGAGAGCTTTCTGCTTAATTCAGAGACTCTGTCCCTCACCACCCCTTGTTGTAAATATTTTTGTCCACCCTAAGCGTGGAAGGGTATTCTCAGATGTGAGACCCTTGCTCATTGCACCATCAGGATTCAAGCAAACCGGGCCGAAGACGGCTGTAATGCCAGAAACCGGTCCCCGGGAGCTTGTTTCCTTCCTAGTGTAAGAATTGGCTTTTGTAGTTTGGTTTGCCCTGTTCCCATCATGCACTGGGACAGGAACAGATTAATTTGCATACAGCCAGGTTCTGAAACTGGGATGGTGCAGTGAGCTAAAAAACGGTGTTGGATCTAGCCCTGATCTCTTGACTGGGTGAGAGCTTTCTGCTTAATTCAGAGACTCTGTCCCTCACCACCCCTTGTTGTAAATATTTTTGTCCACCCTAAGCGTGGAAGGGTATTCTCAGATGTGAGACCCTTGCTCATTGCACCATCAGGATTCAAGCAAACCGGGCCGAAGACGGCTGTAATGCCAGAAACCGGTCCCCGGGAGCTTGTTTCCTTCCCAGTGTAAGAATTGGCTTTTGTAGTTTGGTTTGCCCTGTTCCCATCATGCACTGGGACAGGAACAGACTAATTTGCATACAGCCAGGTTCTGAAACTGGGATGGTGCAGTGAGCTAAAAAACGGTGTTGGATCTAGCCCTGATCTCTTGACTGGGTGAGAGCTTTCTGCTTAATTCAGAGACTCTGTCCCTCACCAGCCCTTGTTGTAAATATTTTTGTCCACCCTAAGCGTGGAAGGGTATTCTCAGATGTGAGACCCTTGCTCATTGCACCATCAGGATTCAAGCAAACCGGGCCGAAGACGGCTGTAATGCCAGAAACCGGTCCCCGGGAGCTTGTTTCCTTCCCAGTGTAAGAATTGGCTTTTGTAGTTTGGTTTGCCCTGTTCCCATCATGCACTGGGACAGGAACAGACTAATTTGCATACAGCCAGGTTCTGAAACTGGGATGGTGCAGTGAGCTAAAAAACGGTGTTGGATCTAGCCCTGATCTCTTGACTGGGTGAGAGCTTTCTGCTTAATTCAGAGACTCTGTCCCTCACCACCCCTTGTTGTAAATATTTTTGTCCACCCTAAGCGTGGAAGGGTATTCTCAGATGTGAGACCCTTGCTCATTGCACCATCAGGATTCAAGCAAACCGGGCCGAAGACGGCTGTAATGCCAGAAACCGGTCCCCGGGAGCTTGTTTCCTTCCCAGTGTAAGAATTGGCTTTTGTAGTTTGGTTTGCCCTGTTCCCATCATGCACTGGGACAGGAACAGACTAATTTGCATACAGCCAGGTTCTGAAACTGGGATGGTGCAGTGAGCTAAAAAACGGTGTTGGATCTAGCCCTGATCTCTTGACTGGGTGAGAGCTTTCTGCTTAATTCAGAGACTCTGTCCCTCACCACCCCTTGTTGTAAATATTTTTGTCCACCCTAAGCGTGGAAGGGTATTCTCAGATGTGAGACCCTTGCTCATTGCACCATCAGGATTCAAGCAAACCGGGCCGAAGACGGCTGTAATGCCAGAAACCGGTCCCCGGGAGCTTGTTTCCTTCCCAGTGTAAGAATTGGCTTTTGTAGTTTGGTTTGCCCTGTTCCCATCATGCACTGGGACAGGAACAGACTAATTTGCATACAGCCAGGTTCTGAAACTGGGATGGTGCAGTGAGCTAAAAAACGGTGTTGGATCTAGCCCTGATCTCTTGGCTGGGTGAGAGCTTTCTGCTTAATTCAGAGACTCTGTCCCTCACCACCCCTTGTTGTAAATATTTTTGTCCACCCTAAGCGTGGAAGGGTATTCTCAGATGTGAGACCCTTGCTCATTGCACCATCAGGATTCAAGCAAACCGGGCCGAAGACGGCTGTATTGCCAGAAACCGGTCCCCGGGAGCTTGTTTCCTTCCCAGTGTAAGAATTGACTTTTGTAGTTTGGTTTGCCCTGTTCCCATCATGCACTGGGACAGGAACAGACTAATTTGCATACAGCCAGGTTCTGAAACTGGGATGGTGCAGTGAGCTAAAAAACGGTGTTGGATCTAGCCCTGATCTCTTGACTGGGTGAGAGCTTTCTGCTTAATTCAGAGACTCTGTCCCTCACCACCCCTTGTTGTAAATATTTTTGTCCACCCTACGCGTGGAAGGGTATTCTCAGATGTGAGACCCTTGCTCATTGCACCATCAGGATTCAAGCAAACCGGGCCGAAGACGGCTGTAATGCCAGAAACCGGTCCCCGGGAGCTTGTTTCCTTCCCAGTGTAAGAATTGGCTTTTGTAGTTTGGTTTGCCCTGTTCCCATCATGCACTGGGACAGGAACAGACTAATTTGCATACAGCCAGGTTCTGAAACTGGGATGGTGCAGTGAGCTAAAAAACGGTGTTGGATCTAGCCCTGATCTCTTGACTGGGTGAGAGCTTTCTGCTTAATTCAGAGACTCTGTCCCTCACCACCCCTTGTTGTAAATATTTTTGTCCACCCTAAGCGGGGAAGGGTATTCTCAGATGTGAGACCCTTGCTCATTGCACCATCAGGATTCAAGCAAACCGGGCCGAAGACAGCTGTAATGCCAGAAACCGGTCCCCGGGAGCTTGTTTCCCTCCCAGTGTAAGAATTGGCTTTTGTAGTTTGGTTTGCCCTGTTCCCATCATGCACTGGGACAGGAACAGACTAATTTGCATACAGCCAGGTTCTGAAACTGGGATGGTGCAGTGAGCTAAAAAACGGTGTTGGATCTAGCCCTGATCTCTTGACTGGGTGAGAGCTTTCTGCTTAATTCAGAGACTCTGTCCCTCACCACCCCTTGTTGTAAATATTTTTGTCCACCCTAAGCGTGGAAGGGTATTCTCAGATGTGAGACCCTTGCTCATTGCACCATCAGGATTCAAGCAAACCGGGCCGAAGACGGCTGTAATGCCAGAAACCGGTCCCCGGGAGCTTGTTTCCTTCCCAGTGTAAGAATTGGCTTTTGTAGTTTGGTTTGCCCTGTTCCCATCATGCACTGGGACAGGAACAGACTAATTTGCATACAGCCAGGTTCTGAAACTGGGATGGTGCAGTGAGCTAAAAAACGGTGTTGGATCTAGCCCTGATCTCTTGACTGGGTGAGAGCTTTCTGCTTAATTCAGAGACTCTGTCCCTCACCACCCCTTGTTGTAAATATTTTTGTCCACCCTAAGCGTGGAAGGGTATTCTCAGATGTGAGACCCTTGCTCATTGCACCATCAGGATTCAAGCAAACCGGGCCGAAGACGGCTGTAATGCCAGAAACCGGTCCCCGGGAGCTTGTTTCCTTCCCAGTGTAAGAATTGGCTTTTGTAGTTTGGTTTGCCCTGTTCCCATCATGCACTGGGACAGGAACAGACTAATTTGCATACAGCCAGGTTCTGAAACTGGGATGGTGCAGTGAGCTAAAAAACGGTGTTGGATCTAGCCCTGATCTCTTGACTGGGTGAGAGCTTTCTGCTTAATTCAGAGACTCTGTCCCTCACCACCCCTTGTTGTAAATATTTTTGTCCACCCTAAGCGTGGAAGGGTATTCTCAGATGTGAGACCCTTGCTCATTGCACCATCAGGATTCAAGCAAACCGGGCCGAAGACGGCTGTAATGCCAGAAACCGGTCCCCGGGAGCTTGTTTCCTTCCCAGTGTAAGAATTGGCTTTTGTAGTTTGGTTTGCCCTGTTCCCATCATGCACTGGGACAGGAACAGACTAATTTGCATACAGCCAGGTTCTGAAACTGGGATGGTGCAGTGAGCTAAAAAACGGTGTTGGATCTAGCCCTGATCTCTTGACTGGGTGAGAGCTTTCTGCTTAATTCAGAGACTCTGTCCCTCACCACCCCATGTTGTAAATATTTTTGTCCACCCTAAGCGTGGAAGGGTATTCTCAGATGTGAGACCCTTGCTCATTGCACCATCAGGATTCAAGCAAACCGGGCCGAAGACGGCTGTAATGCCAGAAACCGGTCCCCGGGAGCTTGTTTCCTTCCCAGTGTAAGAATTGGCTTTTGTAGTTTGGTTTGCCCTGTTCCCATCATGCACTGGGACAGGAACAGACTAATTTGCATACAGCCAGGTTCTGAAACTGGGATGGTGCAGTGAGCTAAAAAACGGTGTTGGATCTAGCCCTGATCTCTTGACTGGGTGAGAGCTTTCTGCTTAATTCAGAGACTCTGTCCCTCACCACCCCTTGTTGTAAATATTTTTGTCCACCCTAAGCGTGGAAGGGTATTCTCAGATGTGAGACCCTTGCTCATTGCACCATCAGGATTCAAGCAAACCGGGCCGAAGACGGCTGTAATGCCAGAAACCGGTCCCCGGGAGCTTGTTTCCTTCCCAGTGTAAGAATTGGCTTTTGTAGTTTGGTTTGCCCTGTTCCCATCATGCACTGGGACAGGAACAGACTAATTTGCATACAGCCAGGTTCTGAAACTGGGATGGTGCAGTGAGCTAAAAAACGGTGTTGGATCTAGCCCTGATCTCTTGACTGGGTGAGAGCTTTCTGCTTAATTCAGAGACTCTGTCCCTCACCACCCCTTGTTGTAAATATTTTTGTCCACCCTAAGCGTGGAAGGGTATTCTCAGATGTGAGACCCTTGCTCATTGCACCATCAGGATTCAAGCAAACCGGGCCGAAGACGGCTGTAATGCCAGAAACCGGTCCCCGGGAGCTTGTTTCCTTCCCAGTGTAGGAATTGGCTTTTGTAGTTTGGTTTGCCCTGTTCCCATCATGCACTGGGACAGGAACAGACTAATTTGCATACAGCCAGGTTCTGAAACTGGGATGGTGCAGTGAGCTAAAAAACGGTGTTGGATCTAGCCCTGATCTCTTGACTGGGTGAGAGCTTTCTGCTTAATTCAGAGACTCTGTCCCTCACCACCCCTTGTTGTAAATATTTTTGTCCACCCTAAGCGTGGAAGGGTATTCTCAGATGTGAGACCCTTGCTCATTGCACCATCAGGATTCAAGCAAACCGGGCCGAAGACGGCTGTAATGCCAGAAACCGGTCCCCGGGAGCTTGTTTCCTTCCCAGTGTAAGAATTGGCTTTTGTAGTTTGGTTTGCCCTGTTCCCATCATGCACTGGGACAGGAACAGACTAATTTGCATACAGCCAGGTTCTGAAACTGGGATGGTGCAGTGAGCTAAAAAACGGTGTTGGATCTAGCCCTGATCTCTTGACTGGGTGAGAGCTTTCTGCTTAATTCAGAGACTCTGTCCCTCACCACCCCTTGTTGTAAATATTTTTGTCCACCCTAAGCGTGGAAGGGTATTCTCAGATGTGAGACCCTTGCTCATTGCACCATCAGGATTCAAGCAAACCGGGCCGAAGACGGCTGTAATGCCAGAAACCGGTCCCCGGGAGCTTGTTTCCTTCCCAGTGTAAGAATTGGCTTTTGTAGTTTGGTTTGCCCTGTTCCCATCATGCACTGGGACAGGAACAGACTAATTTGCATACAGCCAGGTTCTGAAACTGGGATGGTGCAGTGAGCTAAAAAACGGTGTTGGATCTAGCCCTGATCTCTTGACTGGGTGAGAGCTTTCTGCTTAATTCAGAGACTCTGTCCCTCACCACCCCTTGTTGTAAATATTTTTGTCCACCCTAAGCGTGGAAGGGTATTCTCAGATGTGAGACCCTTGCTCATTGCACCATCAGGATTCAAGCAAACCGGGCCGAAGACGGCTGTAATGCCAGAAACCGGTCCCCGGGAGCTTGTTTCCTTCCCAGTGTAAGAATTGGCTTTTGTAGTTTGGTTTGCCCTGTTCCCATCATGCACTGGGACAGGAACAGACTAATTTGCATACAGCCAGGTTCTGAAACTGGGATGGTGCAGTGAGCTAAAAAACGGTGTTGGATCTAGCCCTGATCTCTTGACTGGGTGAGAGCTTTCTGCTTAATTCAGAGACTCTGTCCCTCACCACCCCTTGTTGTAAATATTTTTGTCCACCCTAAGCGTGGAAGGGTATTCTCAGATGTGAGACCCTTGCTCATTGCACCATCAGGATTCAAGCAAACCGGGCCGAAGACGGCTGTAATGCCAGAAACCGGTCCCCGGGAGCTTGTTTCCTTCCCAGTGTAAGAATTGGCTTTTGTAGTTTGGTTTGCCCTGTTCCCATCATGCACTGGGACAGGAACAGACTAATTTGCATACAGCCAGGTTCTGAAACTGGGATGGTGCAGTGAGCTAAAAAACGGTGTTGGATCTAGCCCTGATCTCTTGACTGGGTGAGAGCTTTCTGCTTAATTCAGAGACTCTGTCCCTCACCACCCCTTGTTGTAAATATTTTTGTCCACCCTAAGCGTGGAAGGGTATTCTCAGATGTGAGACCCTTGCTCATTGCACCATCAGGATTCAAGCAAACCGGGCCGAAGACGGCTGTAATGCCAGAAACCGGTCCCCGGGAGCTTGTTTCCTTCCCAGTGTAAGAATTGGCTTTTGTAGTTTGGTTTGCCCTGTTCCCATCATGCACTGGGACAGGAACAGACTAATTTGCATACAGCCAGGTTCTGAAACTGGGATGGTGCAGTGAGCTAAAAAACGGTGTTGGATCTAGCCCTGATCTCTTGGCTGGGTGAGAGCTTTCTGCTTAATTCAGAGACTCTGTCCCTCACCACCCCTTGTTGTAAATATTTTTATCCACCCTAAGCGTGGAAGGGTATTCTCAGATGTGAGACCCTTGCTCATTGCACCATCAGGATTCAAGCAAACCGGGCCGAAGACGGCTGTAATGCCAGAAACCGGTCCCCGGGAGCTTGTTTCCTTCCCAGTGTAAGAATTGACTTTTGTAGTTTGGTTTGCCCTGTTCCCATCATGCACTGGGACAGGAACAGACTAATTTGCATACAGCCAGGTTCTGAAACTGGGATGGTGCAGTGAGCTAAAAAACGGTGTTGGATCTAGCCCTGATCTCTTGACTGGGTGAGAGCTTTCTGCTTAATTCAGAGACTCTGTCCCTCACCACCCCTTGTTGTAAATATTTTTGTCCACCCTACGCGTGGAAGGGTATTCTCAGATGTGAGACCCTTGCTCATTGCACCATCAGGATTCAAGCAAACCGGGCCGAAGACGGCTGTAATGCCAGAAACCGGTCCCCAGGAGCTTGTTTCCTTCCCAGTGTAAGAATTGGCTTTTGTAGTTTGGTTTGCCCTGTTCCCATCATGCACTGGGACAGGAACAGACTAATTTGCATACAGCCAGGTTCTGAAACTGGGATGGTGCAGTGAGCTAAAAAACGGTGTTGGATCTAGCCCTGATCTCTTGACTGGGTGAGAGCTTTCTGCTTAATTCAGAGACTCTGTCCCTCACCACCCCTTGTTGTAAATATTTTTGTCCACCCTAAGCGGGGAAGGGTATTCTCAGATGTGAGACCCTTGCTCATTGCACCATCAGGATTCAAGCAAACCGGGCCGAAGACAGCTGTAATGCCAGAAACCGGTCCCCGGGAGCTTGTTTCCTTCCCAGTGTAAGAATTGGCTTTTGTAGTTTGGTTTGCCCTGTTCCCATCATGCACTGGGACAGGAACAGACTAATTTGCATACAGCCAGGTTCTGAAACTGGGATGGTGCAGTGAGCTAAAAAACGGTGTTGGATCTAGCCCTGATCTCTTGACTGGGTGAGAGCTTTCTGCTTAATTCAGAGACTCTGTCCCTCACCACCCCTTGTTGTAAATATTTTTGTCCACCCTAAGCGTGGAAGGGTATTCTCAGATGTGAGACCCTTGCTCATTGCACCATCAGGATTCAAGCAAACCGGGCCGAAGACGGCTGTAATGCCAGAAACCGGTCCCCGGGAGCTTGTTTCCTTCCCAGTGTAAGAATTGGCTTTTGTAGTTTGGTTTGCCCTGTTCCCATCATGCACTGGGACAGGAACAGACTAATTTGCATACAGCCAGGTTCTGAAACTGGGATGGTGCAGTGAGCTAAAAAACGGTGTTGGATCTAGCCCTGATCTCTTGACTGGGTGAGAGCTTTCTGCTTAATTCAGAGACTCTGTCCCTCACCACCCCTTGTTGTAAATATTTTTGTCCACCCTAAGCGTGGAAGGGTATTCTCAGATGTGAGACCCTTGCTCATTGCACCATCAGGATTCAAGCAAACCGGGCCGAAGACGGCTGTAATGCCAGAAACCGGTCCCCGGGAGCTTGTTTCCTTCCCAGTGTAAGAATTGGCTTTTGTAGTTTGGTTTGCCCTGTTCCCATCATGCACTGGGACAGGAACAGACTAATTTGCATACAGCCAGGTTCTGAAACTGGGATGGTGCAGTGAGCTAAAAAACGGTGTTGGATCTAGCCCTGATCTCTTGACTGGGTGAGAGCTTTCTGCTTAATTCAGAGACTCTGTCCCTCACCACCCCTTGTTGTAAATATTTTTGTCCACCCTAAGCGTGGAAGGGTATTCTCAGATGTGAGACCCTTGCTCATTGCACCATCAGGATTCAAGCAAACCGGGCCGAAGACGGCTGTAATGCCAGAAACCGGTCCCCGGGAGCTTGTTTCCTTCCCAGTGTAAGAATTGGCTTTTGTAGTTTGGTTTGCCCTGTTCCCATCATGCACTGGGACAGGAACAGACTAATTTGCATACAGCCAGGTTCTGAAACTGGGATGGTGCAGTGAGCTAAAAAACGGTGTTGGATCTAGCCCTGATCTCTTGACTGGGTGAGAGCTTTCTGCTTAATTCAGAGACTCTGTCCCTCACCACCCCTTGTTGTAAATATTTTTGTCCACCCTAAGCGTGGAAGGGTATTCTCAGATGTGAGACCCTTGCTCATTGCACCATCAGGATTCAAGAAAACCGGGCCGAAGACGGCTGTAATGCCAGAAACCGGTCCCCGGGAGCTTGTTTCCTTCCCAGTGTAAGAATTGGCTTTTGTAGTTTGGTTTGCCCTGTTCCCATCATGCACTGGGACAGGAACAGACTAATTTGCATACAGCCAGGTTCTGAAACTGGGATGGTGCAGTGAGCTAAAAAACGGTGTTGGATCTAGCCCTGATCTCTTGACTGGGTGAGAGCTTTCTGCTTAATTCAGAGACTCTGTCCCTCACCACCCCTTGTTGTAAATATTTTTGTCCACCCTAAGCGTGGAAGGGTATTCTCAGATGTGAGACCCTTGCTCATTGCACCATCAGGATTCAAGCAAACCGGGCCGAAGACGGCTGTAATGCCAGAAACCGGTCCCCGGGAGCTTGTTTCCTTCCCAGTGTAAGAATTGGCTTTTGTAGTTTGGTTTGCCCTGTTCCCATCATGCACTGGGACAGGAACAGACTAATTTGCATACAGCCAGGTTCTGAAACTGGGATGGTGCAGTGAGCTAAAAAACGGTGTTGGATCTAGCCCTGATCTCTTGACTGGGTGAGAGCTTTCTGCTTAATTCAGAGACTCTGTCCCTCACCTCCCCTTGTTGTAAATATTTTTGTCCACCCTAAGCGTGGAAGGGTATTCTCAGATGTGAGACCCTTGCTCATTGCACCATCAGGATTCAAGCAAACCGGGCCGAAGACGGCTGTAATGCCAGAAACCGGTCCCCGGGAGCTTGTTTCCTTCCCAGTGTAAGAATTGGCTTTTGTAGTTTGGTTTGCCCTGTTCCCATCATGCACTGGGACAGGAACAGACTAATTTGCATACAGCCAGGTTCTGAAACTGGGATGGTGCAGTGAGCTAAAAAACGGTGTTGGATCTAGCCCTGATCTCTTGACTGGGTGAGAGCTTTCTGCTTAATTCAGAGACTCTGTCCCTCACCACCCCTTGTTGTAAATATTTTTGTCCACCCTAAGCGTGGAAGGGTATTCTCAGATGTGAGACCCTTGCTCATTGCACCATCAGGATTCAAGCAAACCGGGCCGAAGACGGCTGTAATGCCAGAAACCGGTCCCCGGGAGCTTGTTTCCTTCCCAGTGTAAGAATTGGCTTTTGTAGTTTGGTTTGCCCTGTTCCCATCATGCACTGGGACAGGAACAGACTAATTTGCATACAGCCAGGTTCTGAAACTGGGATGGTGCAGTGAGCTAAAAAACGGTGTTGGATCTAGCCCTGATCTCTTGACTGGGTGAGAGCTTTCTGCTTAATTCAGAGACTCTGTCCCTCACCACCCCTTGTTGTAAATATTTTTGTCCACCCTAAGCGTGGAAGGGTATTCTCAGATGTGAGACCCTTGCTCATTGCACCATCAGGATTCAAGCAAACCGGGCCGAAGACGGCTGTAATGCCAGAAACCGGTCCCCGGGAGCTTGTTTCCTTCCCAGTGTAAGAATTGGCTTTTGTAGTTTGGTTTGCCCTGTTCCCATCATGCACTGGGACAGGAACAGACTAATTTGCATACAGCCAGGTTCTGAAACTGGGATGGTGCAGTGAGCTAAAAAACGGTGTTGGATCTAGCCCTGATCTCTTGACTGGGTGAGAGCTTTCTGCTTAATTCAGAGACTCTGTCCCTCACCACCCCTTGTTGTAAATATTTTTGTCCACCCTAAGCGTGGAAGGGTATTCTCAGATGTGAGACCCTTGCTCATTGCACCATCAGGATTCCAGCAAACCGGGCCAAAGACGGCTGTAATGCCAGAAACCGGTCCCCGGGAGCTTCTTTCCTTCCCAGTGTAAGAATTGGCTTTTGTAGTTTGGTTTGCCCTGTTCCCATCATGCACTGGGACAGGAACAGACTAATTTGCATACAGCCAGGTTCTGAAACTGGGATGGTGCAGTGAGCTAAAAAACGGTGTTGGATCTAGCCCTGATCTCTTGACTGGGTGAGAGCTTTCTGCTTAATTCAGAGACTCTGTCCCTCACCACCCCTTGTTGTAAATATTTTTGTCCACCCTAAGCGTGGAAGGGTATTCTCAGATGTGAGACCCTTGCTCATTGCACCATCAGGATTCAAGCAAACCGGGCCGAAGACGGCTGTAATGCCAGAAACCGGTCCCCGGGAGCTTGTTTCCTTCCCAGTGTAAGAATTGGCTTTTGTAGTTTGGTTTGCCCTGTTCCCATCATGCACTGGGACAGGAACAGACTAATTTGCATACAGCCAGGTTCTGAAACTGGGATGGTGCAGTGAGCTAAAAAACGGTGTGGGATCTAGCCCTGATCTCTTGACTGGGTGAGAGCTTTCTGCTTAATTCAGAGACTCTGTCCCTCACCACCCCTTGTTGTAAATATTTTTGTCCACCCTAAGCGTGGAAGGGTATTCTCAGATGTGAGACCCTTGCTCATTGCACCATCAGGATTCAAGCAAACCGGGCCGAAGACGGCTGTAATGCCAGAAACCGGTCCCCGGGAGCTTGTTTCCTTCCCAGTGTAAGAATTGGCTTTTGTAGTTTGGTTTGCCCTGTTCCCATCATGCACTGGGACAGGAACAGACTAATTTGCATACAGCCAGGTTCTGAAACTGGGATGGTGCAGTGAGCTAAAAAACAGTGTTGGATCTAGCCCTGATCTCTTGACTGGGGGAGAGCTTTCTGCTTAATTCAGAGACTCTGTCCCTCACCACCCCTTGTTGTAAATATTTTTGTCCACCCTAAGCGTGGAAGGGTATTCTCAGATGTGAGACCCTTGCTCATTGCACCATCAGGATTCAAGCAAACCGGGCCGAAGACGGCTGTAATGCCAGAAACCGGTCCCCGGGAGCTTGTTTCCTTCCCAGTGTAAGAATTGGCTTTTGTAGTTTGGTTTGCCCTGTTCCCATCATGCACTGGGACAGGAACAGACTAATTTGCATACAGCCAGGTTCTGAAACTGGGATGGTGCAGTGAGCTAAAAAACGGTGTTGGATCTAGCCCTGATCTCTTGACTGGGTGAGAGCTTTCTGCTTAATTCAGAGACTCTGTCCCTCACCACCCCTTGTTGTAAATATTTTTGTCCACCCTAAGCGTGGAAGGGTATTCTCAGATGTGAGACCCTTGCTCATTGCACCATCAGGATTCAAGCAAACCGGGCCGAAGACGGCTGTAATGCCAGAAACCGGTCCCCGGGAGCTTGTTTCCTTCCCAGTGTAAGAATTGGCTTTTGTAGTTTGGTTTGCCCTGTTCCCATCATGCACTGGGACAGGAACAGACTAATTTGCATACAGCCAGGTTCTGAAACTGGGATGGTGCAGTGAGCTAAAAAACGGTGTTGGATCTAGCCCTGATCTCTTGACTGGGTGAGAGCTTTCTGCTTAATTCAGAGACTCTGTCCCTCACCACCCCTTGTTGTAAATATTTTTGTCCACCCTAAGCGTGGAAGGGTATTCTCAGATGTGAGACCCTTGCTCATTGCACCATCAGGATTCAAGCAAACCGGGCCGAAGACGGCTGTAATGCCAGAAACCGGTCCCCGGGAGCTTGTTTCCTTCCCAGTGTAAGAATTGGCTTTTGTAGTTTGGTTTGCCCTGTTCCCATCATGCACTGGGACAGGAACAGACTAATTTGCATACAGCCAGGTTCAGAAACTGGGATGGTGCAGTGAGCTAAAAAACGGTGTTGGATCTAGCCCTGATCTCTTGACTGGATGAGAGCTTTCTGCTTAATTCAGAGACTCTGTCCCTCACCACCCCTTGTTGTAAATATTTTTGTCCACCCTAAGCGTGGAAGGGTATTCTCAGATGTGAGACCCTTGCTCATTGCACCATCAGGATTCAAGCAAACCGGGCCGAAGACGGCTGTAATGCCAGAAACCGGTCCCCGGGAGCTTGTTTCCTTCCCAGTGTAAGAATTGGCTTTTGTAGTTTGGTTTGCCCTGTTCCCATCATGCACTGGGACAGGAACAGACTAATTTGCATACAGCCAGGTTCTGAAACTGGGATGGTGCAGTGAGCTAAAAAACGGTGTTGGATCTAGCCCTGATCTCTTGACTGGGTGAGAGCTTTCTGCTTAATTCAGAGACTCTGTCCCTCACCACCCCTTGTTGTAAATATTTTTGTCCACCCTAAGCGTGGAAGGGTATTCTCAGATGTGAGACCCTTGCTCATTGCACCATCAGGATTCAAGCAAACCGGGCCAAAGACGGCTGTAATGCCAGAAACCGGTCCCCGGGAGCTTGTTTCCTTCCCAGTGTAAGAATTGGCTTTTGTAGTTTGGTATGCCCTGTTCCCATCATGCACTGGGACAGGAACAGACTAATTTGCATACAGCCAGGTTCTGAAACTGGGATGGTGCAGTGAGCTAAAAAACGGTGTTGGATCTAGCCCTGATCTCTTGACTGGGTGAGAGCTTTCTGCTTAATTCAGAGACTCTGTCCCTCACCACCCCTTGTTGTAAATATTTTTGTCCACCCTAAGCGTGGAAGGGTATTCTCAGATGTGAGACCCTTGCTCATTGCACCATCAGGATTCAAGCAAACCGGGCCGAAGACGGCTGTAATGCCAGAAACCGGTCCCCGGGAGCTTGTTTCCTTCCCAGTGTAAGAATTGGCTTTTGTAGTTTGGTTTGCCCTGTTCCCATCATGCACTGGGACAGGAACAGACTAATTTGCATACAGCCAGGTTCTGAAACTGGGATGGTGCAGTGAGCTAAAAAACGGTGTTGGATCTAGCCCTGATCTCTTGACTGGGTGAGAGCTTTCTGCTTAATTCAGAGACTCTGTCCCTCACCACCCCTTGTTGTAAATATTTTTGTCCACCCTAAGCGTGGAAGGGTATTCTCAGATGTGAGACCCTTGCTCATTGCACCATCAGGATTCAAGCAAACCGGGCCAAAGACGGCTGTAATGCCAGAAACCGGTCCCCGGGAGCTTGTTTCCTTCCCAGTGTAAGAATTGGCTTTTGTAGTTTGGTTTGCCCTGTTCCCATCATGCACTGGGACAGGAACAGACTAATTTGCATACAGCCAGGTTCTGAAACTGGGATGGTGCAGTGAGCTAAAAAACGGTGTTGGATCTAGCCCTGATCTCTTGACTGGGTGAGAGCTTTCTGCTTAATTCAGAGACTCTGTCCCTCACCACCCCTTGTTGTAAATATTTTTGTCCACCCTAAGCGTGGAAGGGTATTCTCAGATGTGAGACCCTTGCTCATTGCACCATCAGGATTCAAGCAAACCGGGCCGAAGACGGCTGTAATGCCAGAAACCGGTCCCCGGGAGCTTGTTTCCTTCCCAGTGTAAGAATTGGCTTTTGTAGTTTGGTTTGCCCTGTTCCCATCATGCACTGGGACAGGAACAGACTAATTTGCATACAGCCAGGTTCTGAAACTGGGATGGTGCAGTGAGCTAAAAAACGGTGTTGGATCTAGCCCTGATCTCTTGACTGGGTGAGAGCTTTCTGCTTAATTCAGAGACTCTGTCCCTCACCACCCCTTGTTGTAAATATTTTTGTCCACCCTAAGCGTGGAAGGGTATTCTCAGATGTGAGACCCTTGCTCATTGCACCATCAGGATTCAAGCAAACCGGGCCGAAGACGGCTGTAATGCCAGAAACCGGTCCCCGGGAGCTTGTTTCCTTCCCAGTGTAAGAATTGGCTTTTGTAGTTTGGTTTGCCCTGTTCCCATCATGCACTGGGACAGGAACAGACTAATTTGCATACAGCCAGGTTCTGAAACTGGGATGGTGCAGTGAGCTAAAAAACGGTGTTGGATCTAGCCCTGATCTCTTGACTGGGTGAGAGCTTTCTGCTTAATTCAGAGACTCTGTCCCTCACCACCCCTTGTTGTAAATATTTTTGTCCACCCTAAGCGTGGAAGGGTATTCTCAGATGTGAGACCCTTGCTCATTGCACCATCAGGATTCAAGCAAACCGGGCCGAAGACGGCTGTAATGCCAGAAACCGGTCCCCGGGAGCTTGTTTCCTTCCCAGTGTAAGAATTGGCTTTTGTAGTTTGGTTTGCCCTGTTCCCATCATGCACTGGGACAGGAACAGACTAATTTGCATACAGCCAGGTTCTGAAACTGGGATGGTGCAGTGAGCTAAAAAACGGTGTTGGATCTAGCCCTGATCTCTTGACTGGGTGAGAGCTTTCTGCTTAATTCAGAGACTCTGTCCCTCACCACCCCTTGTTGTAAATATTTTTGTCCACCCTAAGCGTGGAAGGGTATTCTCAGATGTGAGACCCTTGCTCATTGCACCATCAGGATTCAAGCAAACCGGGCCGAAGACGGCTGTAATGCCAGAAACCGGTCCCCGGGAGCTTGTTTCCTTCCCAGTGTAAGAATTGGCTTTTGTAGTTTGGTTTGCCCTGTTCCCATCATGCACTGGGACAGGAACAGACTAATTTGCATACAGCCAGGTTCTGAAACTGGGATGGTGCAGTGAGCTAAAAAACGGTGTTGGATCTAGCCCTGATCTCTTGACTGGGTGAGAGCTTTCTGCTTAATTCAGAGACTCTGTCCCTCACCACCCCTTGTTGTAAATATTTTTGTCCACCCTAAGCGTGGAAGGGTATTCTCAGATGTGAGACCCTTGCTCATTGCACCATCAGGATTCAAGCAAACCGGGCCGAAGACGGCTGTAATGCCAGAAACCGGTCCCCGGGAGCTTGTTTCCTTCCCAGTGTAAGAATTGGCTTTTGTAGTTTGGTTTGCCCTGTTCCCATCATGCACTGGGACAGGAACAGACTAATTTGCATACAGCCAGGTTCTGAAACTGGGATGGTGCAGTGAGCTAAAAAACGGTGTTGGATCTAGCCCTGATCTCTTGACTGGGTGAGAGCTTTCTGCTTAATTCAGAGACTCTGTCCCTCACCACCCCTTGTTGTAAATATTTTTGTCCACCCTAAGCGTGGAAGGGTATTCTCAGATGTGAGACCCTTGCTCATTGCACCATCAGGATTCAAGCAAACCGGGCCGAAGACGGCTGTAATGCCAGAAACCGGTCCCCGGGAGCTTGTTTCCTTCCCAGTGTAAGAATTGGCTTTTGTAGTTTGGTTTGCCCTGTTCCCATCATGCACTGGGACAGGAACAGACTAATTTGCATACAGCCAGGTTCTGAAACTGGGATGGTGCAGTGAGCTAAAAAACGGTGTTGGATCTAGCCCTGATCTCTTGACTGGGTGAGAGCTTTCTGCTTAATTCAGAGACTCTGTCCCTCACCACCCCTTGTTGTAAATATTTTTGTCCACCCTAAGCGTGGAAGGGTATTCTCAGATGTGAGACCCTTGCTCATTGCACCATCAGGATTCAAGCAAACCGGGCCGAAGACGGCTGTAATGCCAGAAACCGGTCCCCGGGAGCTTGTTTCCTTCCCAGTGTAAGAATTGGCTTTTGTAGTTTGGTTTGCCCTGTTCCCATCATGCACTGGGACAGGAACAGACTAATTTGCATACAGCCAGGTTCTGAAACTGGGATGGTGCAGTGAGCTAAAAAACGGTGTTGGATCTAGCCCTGATCTCTTGACTGGGTGAGAGCTTTCTGCTTAATTCAGAGACTCTGTCCCTCACCACCCCTTGTTGTAAATATTTTTGTCCACCCTAAGCGTGGAAGGGTATTCTCAGATGTGAGACCCTTGCTCATTGCACCATCAGGATTCAAGCAAACCGGGCCGAAGATGGCTGTAATGCCAGAAACCGGTCCCCGGGAGCTTGTTTCCTTCCCAGTGTAAGAATTGGCTTTTGTAGTTTGGTTTGCCCTGTTCCCATCATGCACTGGGACAGGTACAGACTAATTTGCATACAGCCAGGTTCTGAAACTGGGATGGTGCAGTGAGCTAAAAAACGGTGTTGGATCTAGCCCTGATCTCTTGACTGGGTGAGAGCTTTCTGCTTAATTCAGAGACTCTGTCCCTCACCACCCCTTGTTGTAAATATTTTTGTCCACCCTAAGCGTGGAAGGGTATTCTCAGATGTGAGACCCTTGCTCATTGCACCATCAGGATTCAAGCAAACCGGGCCGAAGACGGCTGTAATGCCAGAAACCGGTCCCCGGGAGCTTGTTTCCTTCCCAGTGTAAGAATTGGCTTTTGTAGTTTGGTTTGCCCTGTTCCCATCATGCACTGGGACAGGAACAGACTAATTTGCATACAGCCAGGTTCTGAAACTGGGATGGTGCAGTGAGCTAAAAAACGGTGTTGGATCTAGCCCTGATCTCTTGACTGGGTGAGAGCTTTCTGCTTAATTCAGAGACTCTGTCCCTCACCACCCCTTGTTGTAAATATTTTTGTCCACCCTAAGCGTGGAAGGGTATTCTCAGATGTGAGACCCTTGCTCATTGCACCATCAGGATTCAAGCAAACCGGGCCGAAGACGGCTGTAATGCCAGAAACCGGTCCCCGGGAGCTTGTTTCCTTCCCAGTGTAAGAATTGGCTTTTGTAGTTTGGTTTGCCCTGTTCCCATCATGCACTGGGACAGGAACAGACTAATTTGCATACAGCCAGGTTCTGAAACTGGGATGGTGCAGTGAGCTAAAAAACGGTGTTGGATCTAGCCCTGATCTCTTGACTGGGTGAGAGCTTTCTGCTTAATTCAGAGACTCTGTCCCTCACCACCCCTTGTTGTAAATATTTTTGTCCACCCTAAGCGTGGAAGGGTATTCTCAGATGTGAGACCCTTGCTCATTGCACCATCAGGATTCAAGCAAACCGGGCCGAAGACGGCTGTAATGCCAGAAACCGGTCCCCGGGAGCTTGTTTCCTTCCCAGTGTAAGAATTGGCTTTTGTAGTTTGGTTTGCCCTGTTCCCATCATGCACTGGGACAGGAACAGACTAATTTGCATACAGCCAGGTTCTGAAACTGGGATGGTGCAGTGAGCTAAAAAACGGTGTTGGATCTAGCCCTGATCTCTTGACTGGGTGAGAGCTTTCTGCTTAATTCAGAGACTCTGTCCCTCACCACCCCTTGTTGTAAATACTGAAGTCATTTGCAGCGTGCCACAAGGATCTTCACTCAGCCCCACCCTCTTCAACGTATACATGAGCCCCCTCGCAGCCATCGCACGCCAACACAACCTCAACATCATCTCCTTCGCTGATGACACTCAACTGATCCTCTTACTCGCCAAAGACCTTAACACCGCCAAAACCAACCTACATGAAGGAATGAAAGAAGTAGCCGAGTGGATGAAGCACAGCCGTCTGAAACTGAGTTCAGACAAAACAGAAGTCCTTATCTTAGGTACCTCCCCCTCCGCCTGGGACGACTCTTGGTGGCCAGAGGCACTTGGAAAAGCACCCATCCCGACGGACCACGCACGGAACCTGGGCGTCATCCTGGACTCCTCACTCTCGATGACCAGACAAGTCAACGCCGTTTCATCATCTTGCTTCAACATTCTTCGCATGCTCAAAAAAACATTTCGCTGGATCCCCACCGAAACTAGAAAAACGGTCACCCACGCACTGGTTACAAGCCGCCTAGACTACGGAAACACCCTATACGCCGCAAAACTTCAGAAAAAACTCCAACGCATCCAGAACGCATCAGCGAGACTCATACTAGACATCCCGCGTAAAGACCACATTTCTGGTCACCTAAAAAACCTCCACTGGCTCCCCGTCAATAAGAGGATACCATTCCGCCTCCTCACCCACGCACACAAAGCACTTTACGAACTTGGACCCGAATGGTTCAACACACGACTTTCCTTCTACACCCCCTCCCACCAGCTACGCTCTTCCAACCAAGCCCTTGCTGCTGTTCCTCGCATCAACAAAAGATCCTTCTCCTACCTGGCGGCTAAAACCTGGAACTCACTTCCCATTCACCTTTGCATCACTCAGAACCACCTAGCATTCAGAAAGCAACTTAAAACCTGGATATTCGACAAGTAATTCCCCACCCTTCTTCAAGCACCTTGAGACCCTCTGGGTATGTAGCACGCTATATAAATTAATTGACTTGACTTGACTTGACAA
>NW_028241825.1:0-24232 GCF_964263255.1 Lissotriton vulgaris | reverse complement strand
CTTACATTGAAGTCCCAGCTAGTACTTCGGAGACCTTCCCGTTCATGGGCTGTTGTCAGGTGCCAGCTCTGTATGCGGAGGTTCACATAGGTTCCCCCGGGATTCATTCCATTTCCCCCATATCCGCATCCACTTCCTGGGGCAGCCCCTATGAGTGTATACTGCTTTTTCCGCTACCATTGCGATGTCCATATCATTTTCCCATTGTGATTGTGTGGGTGTCACCCCGGAGCCCCAGTTCCTCGCTACATTTCGTTTTGCATTGGCCATTCCCAATGTAGCCCAAGCTTTCTGTGCCACATTAAGGTCTGTTGGTTGCCACATGTTTAGAAGACAACATCTAGGGTCCGCTAGAACTTCCACCCCGCTCACCTCCGATATTTGTTCCAACACTTGTCCCAATATGATCGTATTTTGGGGCAATCCCACAATGTATGGCGGCTACAGCAGAGTGGCTGCGAGCCAACTCGCTTCAATTTAATGGATCCAAAACGGAGGTTCTCCATTGCTCCCTAGACCGTACTCCTCGTCCGCTTCCGGACGATTTTTGGCCTACATCTATTCCAGGTACGGTAGAGGCTGCTGAGTCGGCACGTAATTTGGGAGTTCTGTTTGAATCCAATCTGCAGCTTGATGCCTCTGTGAACAGATCTATAGCGGGCTGTATGGGCTTACTTCGTGCCCTACGTAAGATCTTACCGCTTCTTCCCAAGGAGGCAAGGGCAGAGGTAGTGCGCAGTTCTATTCTTAGTCGATTAGACTACTGCAATGCACTACTTCTGGGAGCCCCAAAAACTTTGATTCTAAAGCTGCAGAGGATCCAAAATATGGCGGCTAAATTGGCTCTATCCCGTCCTCGATCTGCCTCTTCCTCTGGCGCATTAGCAGACCTCCATTGGTTACCCATCCAAGAGAGAATTTCCTTCAAGGTTCTCTGTCTCGTCTTTAAGGCCTTGCATGGACAGGGGCCGATACCGCTCCAAAACCTTTTTTCCTGGTACTGCGCTGCCAGACCCCTAAGATCCTCCTCTGCGTTTCTGGTGACGGTCCCCAGGATCAATAGAGTGAGGATGGGTGGCTGTGCTTTTAGTTTCACGGCTGCCACTCTCTGGAACACCCTCCCGCTGGCGCTGAGGTGTAGACAAGATTTCATCCTTTTTAAAAAGGACCTCAAGACCTTTTTGTTCCCCAGAACAATGTAATGGTAGTATGCCTGCAGGATAGACGCAGTCTCAGCGCCAGGATACCCTTTGGGTGGCAGTCGCGCTTAACAAGTAAATAAAATATAATATGTGCCGGTTTGTCCGCACCTCCGCAGGCAAAGTGGGTCAGGAGCACGTCCCAGTTTGTGCATCATGGTGCGAGAGAAATATACCCTGTGCAGGACTTTAAGCTGTATTAATTTCAGGCGGGATGGGATCGCTGCTTCCCTGGCTGACGCCAGCGCCTCCATCCAGTACACAGAATCACAGTGGGGCGAGGAAAATTGTTGACCAGTTTTCTATATGTTTGTGAGATGGCTTTTTTATCAAGGTGATCCATGAGGAGCCTATCTTCAAGTGGACAGGAATCTGCCAATGTGGTTCCTGGGGTTATAGCGCCCTGGAGTGCAAGCCGAATTTGGGTGTATCAATATAATTCTGTGTCAGTCATTCCATACTTTTCTTTGATCGCAGTGAATGACATGATTTCTCCCCTTACCCACAGGTCTCCAATATTGGTAATCCCTATTTGGTCCCAGTTCCTGAATCCTTTAGTGTATGCTAGTGTGCCCAACCGTCTCGTTTCCCAGAGTGTGGTAGCCAGTGTAAACACTCCCTCCCAACCCAGCGCTTTCTGAGCCATGTGCCATATTTTGATTGTATGGGCTGTGGGGCCTGTCAACGCCTGGCGTTTCTTTGTTGTGTACAGGGCTCTCATTAGACGATCAGCCGGTAAGACCTCCCTGTCTAGGCGGTAAGCCAGGTCATTGTGTGGAGTGTGTAGCCACTGATTGACAATTACTAGCTGAGCCGCCAAGTAGTACAATTTGATGTTTGGTAGTGCTATACCTCCATCATTCCAGCTTCGCGTCAACTTTGAGTGTGCTATGCGAGCTGGCCCTCTGTCCCATAGCAGGGCGGCTACTTCAGCATTAACAGTATTAAAATAGGAGAGTGGAACCGGAAAAGGGGTATTTTGCAGGGCATAGAGGAACATAGGGAGCACCAGCATCTTGAAAAGTGCTGCCCTACGCAGCAGAGGGAGTGGAAGGGATCTCCTGTGGGAAACATCGGATTTTAGTCTATGTAATGGCTTCAGTAGGTTTTCCTCCAGAAAAATGGTAGCCTGAGGTGTGATGTAGATTCCCAGGTATTTGAATCCTCTGGTCACTATTTGTACTGGGCAGTCTGGGGCCAAGGTCGGCACCGGGCCATGTAGTAGGTAAAGCAGCGATTTTTCCCAGTTGATCGTGTAGCCGGAGTTCTCCCAATACACTGTGAGGATATCCAGCAGGGCCTGCAGGGACTCTGTCCGGGATGTCATGTAAATTAGCACATCATCAGCAAATAAAGAGATACGGTCTTCCCAACCCGTCTCCTATTTTATCCCCCGAAACAGTGGCGTTGTGCGTGTCCAGGCTGCTAAGGGTTCAAATATCAAAGCAAAGAGGAGTGGCGAAAGCGGGCAGCCCTGTTGCGTCCCCCTGCCCAGCGGAATCTCCCTCGAGATATGACCATTTGCGACCACAAGTGCCAGTGGTGCTGTGTACTTTTTAAGAAACAATGGTTCAAGGTAGGCCTAATAAGGTCCTAAAGGAAAAAAGTGAAGTAGCGAGTATTTAATAAACGCTAGGGAGCGAAAGATGTAGGTACAGGTAGGAACTTTTATTTACTCTTTCTTTTTTATATATACACAAATCTTTATACTGTATTTCAGGTGCTCAAGTGAATAATGCGGTGCAGGACGTGACATAAGTGATCAAAGTGAACGAACTGTCACACAACAACAACAAGGTTAAAAACACAACAAATATATACAATGAAACGAGTGAATTTCCTTGGGTGGGTCGACGGCGTTTCGATCTATATAACTTTAGATCATCATCAGGACTGTTGAGCCTCCTGAAACTGCAAGATTATGGGTTTGAGTTAAAAATTGTCTACCTACAGGTATATTTAAACTTTCAGAAATGATGTGCTCCCGGGGAATTAATGAATTATCATGCACATGTTTAAGTAATTCTCATGCATATTTTATCAAGGAAAATAGGGGGCGCATAGCTACCTCACCTATAGTGTGCTGCGCATAATTAATCAGAAAGGGATAAAGCTAATTGTAAAAACATGCACAAATTTTAAAATCAGATAAATGACTGAATTTTTCAGCACCTTGCCAGTGCGTTATCAGGCAAGGAAGACTTATTTGGACAGGGTAACTGAATTTGCTGTAGCTTTCCAGAGAGAATCTGAAGGCAATATAAAATAATTAAAACCGAGCAATGCAGAATTGTGGCTGTAGTCACTAGTTAACAAGTTTAAAATGTTCTATTTGCAATGGTAGGTGCCACTATATTAGCCAAGGGATTGCTAAGATGCTTAGTTATATAGTACTTGTAGCATAGATTAAGGAACATGCAATTCAAAATGTAATTTTCAGTGGTTGTTTTATGGTTAGGGGCAACCATTTTGTCAGTGAGCAGTCACAGGTGAAGACTTACATTGGTCTAGTCAAGCATACTCTTTCAATGGGTTGGGATAGATCGGTGTCCTACTGGGACCTATAGGCAAGGTAATAAAGATATAAATTGCGAGTTGTATGGGTGTAGCCTTCAATAATTGAAAGTGGTGTAGACCAACTTACTGAATTTATTGGCAATGGTAGGAAACAAATGATCCAAGTAGCGCTCTGTCACTGTTACTTTGGACGAGGGTCCTACTTGAGCTTATGGAATGGAAAAATTGGGATTAGATTAATACGGATATTAATTTAGAAGGCCTCATTAAAAAAGGCGGGAAGCAGGCAAAAAAACGTACTTGTATATTTAAAAGTAATAGCGGTATAGGGGGTTCTGCTAGCGCGGTCGTCGCTATGGCGATATTTTGATATCGAAGCCTGGAACTAAAAGGGCAAATTGTAAGTACGTTGGTAATATTAAATTGAATTACGAGCGAGAAGTCCATGCGGAGAGTTCACTTACTTAATCCTGGCGTGTAGACGTGGCAGGAAAGGGGGTCCGAGTGCCCATTAGACGATCAGCCGGTAAGACCTCCCTGTCTAGGCGGTAAGCCAGGTCGTTGTGTGGAGTGTGTAGCCACTGATTGACAATTACTAGCTGAGCCGCCAAGTAGTACAATTTGATGTTTGGTAGTGCTATACCTCCATCATACCAGCTTCGCGTCAACTTTGAGTGTGCTATGCGAGCTGGCCCTCTGTCCCATAGCAGGGCGGCTACTTCAGCATTAACAGCATTAAAATAGGAGAGTGGAACCGGAAAAGGGGTATTTTGCAGGGCATAGAGGAACCTAGGGAGCGCCAGCATCTTGAAAAGTGCTGCCCTACGCAGCAGAGGGAGTGGAAGGGATCTCCTGTGGGAAACATCGGATTTTAGTCTATGTAATGGCTTCAGTAGGTTTTCCTCCAGAAAAATGGTAGCCTGAGGTGTGATATAGATTCCCAGGTATTTGAATCCTCTGGTCACTATTTGTACTGGGCAGTCTGGGGCCAAGGTCGGCGCCGGGCCATGTAGTAGGTAAAGCAGCGATTTTTCCCAGTTGATCGTGTAGCCGGAGTTCTCCCCATACACTGTGAGGATATCCAGCAGGGCCTGCAGGGACTCTGTCCGGGATGTCATGTAGATTAGCACATCATCAGCAAATAAAGAGATACGGTCTTCCCAACCCGTCTCCTATTTTATCCCCTGAAACAGCGGCGTTGTGCGTGTCCAATCTGCTAAGGGTTCCAATATCAAAGCAAAGAGGAGCGGCGAAAGCGGGCAGCCCTGTTGCGTCCCCCTGCCCAGCGCAATCTCCCTCGAGATATGACCATTTGAGACCACACGTGCCAGTGGTGCTGTGTACAGCAGCCTTATCCAACCACAGAACTTGGGGCAAAACCCATCCGTCGTAGGAAGGCGAACAGAAATGGCCATTCTACCTGATCAAATGCCATTGTTGCGTCCAGGGAGAGGATGGCCGTGTCATCTTGAAGCAAGTGTGTGCGAGCTTGCACCCTGTGTAGACGCCTCAGATTGAGTGAGGTGTTGCGGCTGGGCATGAAGCCCGATTGGTCTGGGTGGACCAGCGTCGACAGATGGGGCTGGAGGCCCATCGCTAGTGTTTCGGCTAATAACTTTACTTCCGCATTTATTAGCGAGATTGGCCAGTAAGATGAGGGTTGTTCCGGGGGCTTACCCGGGTTGTGTATCGTTACTATTGTCGCTAGTCTTTGGTCCTCGGGCAGAGTGCCCTTCGTGAGGCTGTCGTTATACATGCGGAGCAAATGGGGGGTGATTGTGACCGCCACCTTTTTATAAAATTCTATCGGCATCCCGTTGGGCCGCATAGCTTTGCCCGTGTGTAGCGCCCCTGGTGCTTTCTCTACCTCTTCTACCGATAAGTCGGCTTCTAATGATTCCGTATCCCCCTCCTGTAGTGTTGGTAGTGGTATAGTGTTTAAGAACTGCCCACAGTCTTCTTCTGTCGCTTGTACTCGGGGTGTGTAAACCCTCTCATAGTATGTTGCCATCTCTTCGACAATTAGTTGAGGGTCCGGGGTCAGTGAGCCATCTGCTAGTTGTCAGTTGTGCTATCAATCTATTCGCCTTTTCCTTCCTCTCTAGCCATGCCAGCATTTTCCCTGTTTTGTACCCAGTTCATACACCTTGTGCATTGTGTCTGTAATACTTGCTTTGGCCGCATCTTCCGCATAAGCCCGAAACTCCCGCCCCGCTAGTGTTAATGCCCGTGCTGTTGGTTCAGTGGGGTCTAATGCGTGCGCCCTCTCTGCCTGTAGCGCCGATGCTTCTAGGGAGTTTATGGTTTCTTTTTGATCCCTTTCATATCGGGTGATAGTTGATATTGCGTGCCCCCTAATGACCGCTTTATACACCTACCAAAGTGTGCATGGAGAGTCCACTGACCCTGTATTGTCTGCAAAGTAGAGGTCCGAGGCTGTCACCAGGGCCTTCGCGATCTTACGGTTCTGTAGGAAGCCTGGATATAGAGGGTAGATGCGTTGTGGCCGTGGGCGGTAATTAGTGTATGTAAGTTGCACCGGGGAGTGATCTGAAATTCCCCTAGCTAGGTGTTCGATCGCTGTGATTTTCTCGGGGGAGATTGCCAATGTAAGGATGTACTCTATGCGGGAGAGACTGTGGTGTGCCCCCGAGTAATATGTGTATTGTTGTTCCGCTGGATGTTTAAGCCGCCACATGTCGGTCCCCAATAATTCTCTGATGAGTTGGCTGGGTTTGTTGCTGTCCCTAGGTGGGCTACGGTCGATGGTGGTATCATATACTACATTGAGATCTCCGCCTAGGATTAAGTCACCCTCAGGTAAATGTACTAGTAATCTACCGAGATCTTGGAGTGTTGCCTGGTCTAGTGTTGGGGGAATGTATACTGAGACCGTATTGTAACTGCGCCCCTCCCATTGGCAGGTGAGTGCTCGGAACCTCCCATGATCGTCCGCCCGTGTTCCCATGATCACCAGGGGGGAGCTCTTGTGTACTAATACGCCAACTCCCCTGGATCCAGAGGAGAATTCTGTGTGCGTGGCCATTTTAACCCCCCATCTATTGAGTGCTTTATATGCCGGCCCAGTCAGGTGTGTTTCCTGAAGTAGGACCACTGTGGGGGCCTTACGCTTCAGGTATTTTTGGACAAGACTTCTCTTTATTTTGTGGCTCAAACCATTCACGTTCCACGATATCACCGTCAAGGGAGGGTGATCATGCTAGGTGCCTGTGGATCACTGCCTGTCAGGTTGGTGCTCTGCATCATATTTGTGGAGTAGAATTTTGTGAGCAATGCCGTTGTCTGTGAACAAGTGTCTTATATCTGACCCCATGTCCCATGCCATCTTACATTCGGTTTAAGGAGAGACTGTGTAACCATAACCTGTAAACAAATACATAGAAACTTTGCATAACTTTGAACCCCTGCCCCCCACCCTGCCTCCCTGCCCGGCGGACCCGAAACTGTCCACCACGCCAACTGAGCAGAGTGCTTGGACTCCCCTGCAACCTTCATAACTCGGGGTGTTGTACCTCGTTGACCCCAGGAAGCCCCCCACTCGGAGTTAGTCCCAATATTGCGTTTTGGTCCAATATCTCCTACCTCGTGCCGTCTTCGCAAACTGTCCGGCTGCGTTCACCCAGATCTGTGGCAGACGTTAGTTGTCCATTGGATCTCTCCCACCCCCGTTAGTGCCTGCCCATTGGTCGCAGTTTACAGTATCGACCTTATAGCCAGGGTCCTCAGTTCAGTTGTAGTCTCATGGTCACGCTGCAATCCACCAGGGGGAGATCTTTAGTGTTCATCCTCCGGGTCGTCGCGGGCCGATCCACGATGTTTAGCGCCTCTTGCCGGTAGCCAACCTTCTAGCCAGTCTCTCGCTTCCCCCGGGGTATCAAAGAACCATGACTTTCCTTCAGATTCTACTCGGAGTCGCGCCGGGAATATCATTGAGTATTTGAGCTCCCTGCTATGCAGTTCTTTCTTAACGTCCACACAGCTCCTCCGTTGTTGCGCCACCGCATCTGCGTAGTGCGGATAAAAGGCGACTTCCGAGTTCTCGATCTTTATCGGAGGGGCAACTCGCGCCGCTTGTAAAATGACGTCCCGGTCACAGAAGTTGAAGATGCGTGCCAAAATGGGTCTTGTGGTTTCCCTGGGCGTGGCTTCCCTCCCGGCACTTGGTGAGCCCGTTCTATCGAGAAGTATTTAGATAGGCTTCGTGGTTTTAGCAGGTTTTGAATAATGTCCTCCATGAAGAGGTCAAGGGCCGGGTCCCCGGCCGTTTCTGGCACGCCAACCAAGCGTACATTATTGCTTCTGGACCTACCCTCCTGTTCGTCCAGCTTGGCTTTCAGCGTCGTGTTATCCTGTTCCAGCTTGTGCATTCTGATCTGTAGGTTCTCTGTATCTGCCGACAGTCCTGTCGTTGTTTTTTCCACTTCTCCCAGGCGGTCCGATACTTTGGCGAGGTCTGCTCGCATGAAGGAAATGTCTGTAGAAATCGTGCCCATTGAGGTCTGCATCGACTGTAGCGTAGCCATAACGTCTTTCAGGGTGATTTCTCGAGCTCACCCTGGGCTGGGTGGCAGTCGCGCGGATGATTGCGGTGTGGTCTCTTTCGCCGCTTCGGCGCCATCTTTGAGGCAGGCGTATTTTTCCAGTCTTGGGCCTGTGATTGTGCCCTTACCCCTCTGCCGCTCATAGTGACCCCCTCCTGGGGCCGAAGCCTGGTGGTTGCCCCTCGCGTCTCTTAACACTGACCTCTGGTGGCTATGGACTGTCCGTCGTCCACTCTGTGCACTGTGCTCCGTATCCCGGCCTGGGGCAGGAATGTGTCGCAGCTACTGTGGTGCGCTCTCCAATTGTTCCCTCTGAGGAAGTGGCGGCGCTAGGTGAGATTGGGATGGTGGGCCTTCCAACACTCTGTCCGTGTGCCTGTGCTCGACGTGTGCTTCTCCGGGAGGGAAGGGGGAGGACCGCTGTGCACAGTGGGCCCTTCATCGGCTCGCCGCCCGTGTCCTCTTGTGTTTGTGACTCCCAGGGGTGCCTTCTAGACCTTAGCGCCGGATGCACTGCCCCGATGATGTGGGCTCATGCGGTGTAGTTGTTCCCTGCCTCCACCGCCACTGTGGTGCGGCCTGCGGGGGTTTCCGGAGTTCGTTTCGGGCCTCACCGTTGATTCCAGAAGTGACCGCCCCCTCAGCCGCAGTGCTCCCGGGCCCTGGATCCAATTTAGTCCCCGGCTCCGGCAGGAAAAGTAGGCTGCAGGTTGCGATGTGGCAGGTCTCCGCTTGTGGTGAGCCGGTGAAGACACAAGTTGTCCCCTTCTGGAGCAGATGTGCTCCGATCAAGGAATTTGTGCTTTTGGCACCGTTTTCAGGCAGGATTAATATGCGGATTTCGGCGGGAGTCTCCTAGGGTGTCGGAGCTCTCCTAAGCTGCGGCCATCTTGCCTGGTCACTAGCCACACCCAAAAAAATAACTTTTGATAATCAGGTGTACCTAAGACTGGGGCTGAGCACAGAGCCTGTCGTAGGGTCATGAATGCTTCTGCATGCTGTGATGTCCAGGGAATAGAATGAGAAACATCTTTAGCCACCGGGGAAAGAAGTGGCTTGATAATGAGTGAAAAATTTGGGACCCACTCTCTACAGAAGGAGGTGAGACCTATTAGTGCTCTCACGTCTCTTTGGGTGGTTGGAGTAGGGAAGTTCAAAATAGTCTGAATCCTGTCTGGTGTAAGAGTGCGACCCTCCTTAGACAACAGGTGACCTAAGTAAGTCACCTGTTTTCTACAATACTGCAATTTATCTTTGGATACCTTGTGGCCATGTTCAGCAAGGAATTTGAGGGTCAGTAATGATGCATGTCAAGCCAATTGGGTAGTATCTGCTGCTAATAAAATGCCATCTACATATTGAATAAGAGCCACTCCCTCTGGGAGATGGACCTGGTCAAGTTGTTTTTTCAACGCTTGGCTGTAAATGCTCTGGCTTTCTGTATAGCCCTGAGCAGCGCGACAGAATCTAAATGATCTGTTCCTTAGGGTGAAGCCAAAAAGAAAACGTGAGTCTTCATGAATGGGGATGGAAAAGAATGCGTTTTTCAAATCTATCACTGTGAAGGCTTTAGCTGTAGGTGGAATCATGGTGAGGATAGTAGTTAGGTCTGAAACTACCGGAAATTGTGGTACTACTATCTTATTAATGGCCCGCAAGTCAATCACAAATCTGTACACCTTTTGGTGTGTAGCCGATCGTTTTAATACCAGCAAAATGGGGCTGTTGCAGATGTTGGAAGGAACCTGTTCCACCACACCAGCCTGAATGAGGTCTGTTACAATTGTTTGTAGTGCGAGCTCTCCCTCTTTAGATATTTTATACTGTGGTAACCTAGTCAAGTGTGCACCTTCCCTGACAGTGATGTGAACTGGTGGCATCTGGATAGTACCAACATCAGTATCAGAAGTAGCCCATAAGGTGTTTGGGATGGTAGCTAAATCTTCCTGAATGTCAGGAAGTTGGAGTAGCTGTACAGACAGTTGGCACGGGGAAACATTGTCCTACAGAATAACTCTATCATTATCTGGGGAACCTCTGATAGTGACACGGTAATGTTTTAGCAGATCCAATCCCATGAGATTCTCAGGACAATCTGGTGATAGCAGGAATGTTGCGGAAGTGTCAGCATTGTTAATAGAGAATGGCGTAGGTTTGGAAAAGGGGTTCACAGAGGGCTTACCATCGAACCCTGTCGATGTAATTAGTTTGCTGGATGGAGGAGCCCTCAGAATCAGTGGGGTGGTCAAGGTGCTGCGGGATGCTCCTGTATCTACAAGGAAACTTCCTTTAGCGCCAGCCACCGATGCTGGAACATAGGGTCCCTGGTGATCTACAGTTACCTCCACTGGTTCCTTCCCCCATCCTTGACCTCCCTAGGCTGACCAATATACTGGGCCCATCTCAGTATTGTCTTCGACATAATCCTGAAGGGTAGCCTGGCGTTCCTAATTATTATCAAACCTGTTGCCTCTATATTGATATTGAGGTCGGGAGGGGGTGTTGGACTGTCGCAGTTGCGTTTTCCCAGCAGCAATGTTGGCCACTAATATTGTACAATCTTTCTTCCAATGTCCTGTTTTTTTACAGTAAGCGTAAATATCAGAGGGTTGGGGCACGGCCTAAAGAGTTGCTGGTTTCGTGCTGGAGGGCTCTGGGGTTGCTGGGAAAACCTGACAGTTTGCTGACGGGCATTGTTTTGACCACAGGGGTGGATGCAGGTGTCTAGCTGACTAAGCAATACTTTCTCCTTCAACTTCTTTTTCTTAATTTCCCTTTTCTTCTTCTGCGTTTTTGTATTGGCTCTCATAAAATTTTGCCATAGTCAGTATTGTCGCTGGTGTTGCCGCTGGCCAACTACTTTCACTGGCCATAAGCCTGTTCCCCACTGCTGGTAAGAGCCCTTTAACAAAAGTTTGGATGAGTAAGTGGCGGCCAGTTTCGGTCACTACATCCTGACCACTGAAATCGGTATATGCCTTTCCTAGTCTAGTAAAATAATCAGAGACTGATTCATCACCATTCTGTTTGCAAGCATTGAGAAGGGTCCAATCTCTGGAGCTAGAGTTTTTAGTTTGTCTAACAGTCTTTTCGGCAGTGCTAATATATCTTCATGTGGCTTTTCATCAGGTTTTCTCTCTTTTTCCCTTGTTTCCAGGTCTTCCCATGTACCATGGAAAGCTGCCTGAGCGTTAACATATCTGAGCGGTTTCCAAAGCTTGGCTGGTAATATAAGGCCAAAAAATTGAGTGATGTCAATTAGGGTCAAGGTATAAGTGTTCAGTATCTGCTGGACACTCTCATAGAATCCTGTAGGATTCTTTCTGATGTCAGGTATATCTTTTCGTAACTGTAACATCTCAGCCCATCTCATCCTTTGTCCAAGGAGTATATACAAAGCTAAACATTAATCTGGAACAGGCATTTGGGTCATCTGGATTAATCAGGACTGCTCCAGTACCCCGCAGAGGGACATAGATGGGGGCAGCCTCCTTGACTGGCATCTGAACAATACGCTCTGTCTGACTATTGGAATGCAGAGTATTTATTATCATTGCTAGTAATGCATCTCTGTCATTTTCTATAGATTCACCATCATGCAAGCACCTATATATTTTCCGGAAATCAAGTCCTACTTCCACCCTTTGGTCCTCCTGTTTGGCCATAAGGTGGTAAGCCATTCTTTCTAAAAAAAAATAGGTCTTTATTGTCAAATGTACCTGGCACTCTGCTGTGGTGTCGATGTCTGAAGGGGAGGCACAGTCAGTAAATAGTTTGTAAGCTATGCAATCTATTTTTTTCTTTTCCTCCTCCCTGAGTCTAGGAGAATGTGACCTTTTATACTCGCCCGGGTTGGAATCACAGCTGCTGTCTGAATCTCTAACCTCCTTTCGGAGTCTCTTATTGTCCTATTTCTTTACAATTTTAGAAATAACTACAGGGGCAAGGGTTTCAATCTCTGGGTCAGGTCCCTCACCTGAGCCGGTGGGGTTGGGGCGTCAGAAATGGGAGCGTTCTGGGCAGGTGCTGGCTGCGGCAGTATCAATTGCTGTGTCTCATGATAAGCGGGAGGTCTAAAAAGCAACATAGCATTGTATTCGTCAATTATTGGGGGCAGTAAGGGGTACTGTCCTGTTGTGTTAAGTCGGTGTTCCCTATCACATCCAGCAATATTTCTCTCTATTTCTCTTCCTCTATGGGCTGCCATTTCCTGTTGTTATTCAAAAACAATGGTCTCAGACAATTATTTTTACTCAAGACAAATAAATCAAGTGAAGATTAAAAACCTTCTCTTAGTTGTGGGTCATGTCCAACAGATCAGCCAAATTCATTCAATGAATGTTTATATACACAAAAACAAAAAAGCAACAGCAATAACTATAGATTCAGGGCAATTTTAATTCATTGCATTCATGGCTATCTCAATATATAAAAAGTTTTGGTTGCCCAAAAAGGGAAGTGCAGAAAATTGAAAATGTAGGGTGCTAAATAGAAAAGTAGAGAAAGAGCATAGAGTAAACATTGTTTCCAATTTTATATATACATGCAGTAAATTCGCACAATAGACATTTTACAAATGGCCTGGCGTGTAGTATAGATTCTAGACACTTTTTATGGAGACATTGCTTCCAAGTTTGTATTGCACTAAAAGTGTGTAACACCATCCAGGACAGAGATTATACAGCGTCGACGTTTTGACTCGTCTTGAGGCCTTAAGGCAAATTAGACCGTGGCCATGCGAGTCTTCATCAGGACTACAATTGTGGGAAGCCAGAAGAGTAGCACAAGCCCTAATGGAAGGAGGGGACAAGGTGGTAATGTTTTCACTCTTGTTCCAGGAAATTAATACCTTTTCCATACGGCGGGCCTGATTAATTTATTCAACCAGGTGTTGCAGGCTCAAGGTCTCTGCTTCTTCGATTTTCATGGAGACTAATTTGGTCCCGTTAAGTAACCACCAGACAGCCCCTTTAATCGACCAGCTGGAAGAATATGTCGCAGTTTCTAGGGTGAATTAAATCAGCGCATCGGCTTCCGGTACAAATCGACTCCCAAGTTAGTTCTAGGTAGATCCCAAGCACTCGGCGTTTAGTACCAGCTGGTCGATTAAAGGGGCTGTCTGATTGTTACTTAACGGGACCAAATTAGTCTCCATGAAAATCCAAGAAGCAGAGACCTTGAGCCTGCAACACCTGGTTGAATAAATTAATCAGGCCCGCCGTATGAAAAAGGTATTAATTTCCTGGAACAAGAGTGAAAACATTACCACCTTGTCCCCTACTTCCATTAGGGCTTGTGCTACTCTTCTGGCTGCCCACAATTGTAGTCCTGATGAAGACTCGCATGGCCACGGTCTACTTTGCCTTAAGGCCTCAAGACGAGTCGAAACGTCGACGCTGTATAATCTCTGTCCTGGATGGTGTTACACACTTTTAGTGCAATACAAACTTGGAAGCAATGTCTCCATAAAAAGTGTCTAGAATCTATACTACACGCCAGGCCATTTGTAAATTGTCTTTTGTGCGAATTTACTGCATGTATATATAAAATTGGAAACAATTTTTACTCTATGCTCTTTCTCTACTTTTCTATTTAGCACCCTACATTTTCAATTTTCTGCACTTCCCTTTTTGGGTAACCAAAACTCTTTATATATTGAGATAGCCATGAATGCAATGAATTAAAATTGCCCTGAATCTATAATTATTGCTGTTGCTCTTTTTGTTTTTGTGTATATAAACATTCATTGAATGAATTGGGCTGATCTGTTGGACATGACCCACAACTAAGAGAAGGTTTTGAATATTCACTTGATTTATTTGTCTTGAGTAATAATAATTGTCTCAGACCATTGTTTTTGAAAAACATTTTCTACGTTGACGCTTTGGGTCACCCCATTTTCTTAATGGCCATTTCCTGTTGAGCAGTTTTTCTGAGAGTCTTATTCTCTCTAGCTTGAGCTCTTCTCTTTCTTTCATTAATTACTTTCCGCCATAGACCAAAGGAATCAAACATACTCGTTCGCACCTTCTGTCTATGCAACTGTTCTTCTAAATATGTAAGTTTAGGTACCTCAAAAGAACCCAATACTGGCCACTGTAACTCAGCATTATTTTTTGTGTATTTCCGCCATAATGTAGTATAAATATAATAATATAATAAATTATACCGGAAATACCATATTTGATGTACATCTCTTTATTAGGGGTCCCATCTGGAGGGGCTGGCTGACTTTCTTCTAACACATCCTGACTGTTCGAGCAACAACAGAGTTTACAAAACTTACTAAAAACAGGCATGTTTTACCGTAATTAAATAATTTTTCTCTCGAAAACCAGACAGTTTCCAATCAGGAACACATTACCTGCCCTTTGGTCTTTGCAAAGATTGAATCAGAAACCATAAAACAGAAAAACAGACACATGCATGCGTAACTGAATCAGTATATAAGAATTATTTTCATGTCGCTTAAAGCGACCCTACCAGAATACCCGATGTGTCTCTCTGCTACCGGGTGGTTCTCCTTCTTATTCTCCAGACAGGCGAGACAGACCAGAAAGGATTCCAGTCAGGGACTGGGGCCACTGTAGTTAAGGACACTGTTGAGGGAAAAAAAAACAGGCAGCGTTGGCTGCGGAGACGCAAGTCTGCTTTCCGCAGGTGCACTCCTCAGTTACCGATCTTCCTTTACTCTCCGGGTCGTCAAGCTGAGACCACCGAGTCCCTAATGGAGCCCACGTTGATGCGCCAAATGTAGAACCGGGGGGGCTTAGAAGAAGACCACCTAGCGGTGCAGGAAACACCCAAGTCCACAGCTTCCTCCAAGTGCATTCAAGAATGGGAGACCACACCACTGAGAGTGAAGAAACACAGGTTTATTAATCTTACACAGGAATCTCTAGAGATCTAAAAGTGTCTGTGACCCACTGGAGGTAGGTAATGGGATACTGTTCAACTTGCAAGGATCAAACAGCATACTTTATAGGATGTGAACACCCCCCTTCGCAGAAAAGGCACACAGAAAGTCCATTTATCTTGCAGGGATGGAGATACAGATCACCTGCCCTTTTGTCAAGGAGCTTGATGCTGGAATGGGGCAGTATAAGCCTTAGGCACATCACCTGCCTCTTGCTGTGTGGTTTGAACAGGAATGGAACCCCCAGGCGAAGTCATCTGCCATCTCAACATTCCTGAAACATTTTAGCATGGGTGCGGGGAAAAGGTCAGCTCGAGTGCAGGTCGACCTGTACGTGGTCAGTGGGACAGAGGTGAAATGAGCGCTGTAGTCAGAAAGATGGTGGGGCACATGGTAACTTAGCAGATTCAGGTTTCACATTAGAACGCGTCAGGGGGCGCATTTGCACAGTGGTGCAGGGAGGGGCGGGGCCTGCCTGCACCAGCTTTTTAAAAATGAGACCGGCTTTTTAAAAATGTACTTTTTGGAAGGGGGGCTATGTGGCCCCCCTTTCCTTTTATAGTTTTTGGGCACGGAGACGGTCCCTGCTGGCTCTCCGCCTCCTGCTGGAGCCGGCTTTTGGACAAGGGGAGCTGCTGACATGCAGCTCCCCTTGCCCAAAAGCGATTCTGCTTTGCTTCGTTGAAGCGAGCGAGAGCATGTTTCTTGCCCTCCCTTCCACGAAGCAAAGCAGTGTTTGGTATGGCAGGGCGGGAGCCTTGCTCCTGCCCTGCCATAGCAAACAGCAATATCTGGGTGTGGGCACCCCGGGACATTGCAGTCCCTGGGGGGTGGCGGTCCCTAGGGCCATTAAGGGCTCAGGGTGGGGGGCCAAGGGGCCCCCCTCCCAACTAATTTAATCCCCAGGGAGGTGGTGGTCCAGGGGGTTCACAACAGACCCCGTATTTTAATAAAGAGTACCCCAGGGAGGTTGTGGTCCCGAGGGCAGTGTTGGGGGGCTCGGGCCCCCACACTTTATTATTACAAGTATCGCCGGGCAGGTGGCGGTCCTGGGGGCTGCAGTGGGGCTGCGTGCCCTCCCTCATTTAAATTCCATAGCCCTTTGGAGGTGGTGGTCCCGGGGGCTGTGTGGAGGAGCTTGAGCCAACCACACTTTTTTTTAATTAGAGCCCCGGCGAGGTGGAAGCCCCCGGGGCTGCATGGGTGGAGGCATAAGTCCTCTCCACGCCTTTTCATTTTATTAAAGCCTTGGGGAGGTGGCGGAGAATGGGGATGAGGGGGGCTGCATGTCCCGTCGCATATAATCAGCATGGCCCCGGGGAGGTGGTGGCTCCCAGGGGGTCAGGGTTTTTCTACCCTGCCCCTTTTTCTTGATGTTTACTTTTTTTTACTGTTTTCTTGTGACTCAGTACAGAGTCACAAGATGGCTGCCAACCCATTCTGGTTTGGAGTTTTGGCAGCCAATCAGAATGAAGCTTGTGCTCGGGAGGAGTCGCGAATCCTCCTTGGTGCGCAGATATCAATATTATTCTTTTTTTTATTTCTCAGCAACTACTGAACGGATTTACACCATTTTGAAAAAAGCATGCTCTCTAGACCAAGGCATACATTTTTACCAAATTTTGTGTAATTCTGTTCAGTAGTACGGGCTGTAGCTTTGACTAAAGTTTCCTATGTAAATTAACATGGAGAATACGTGTTTTGGAACCCCTCTTTTTTCTCGGTCCCTGTCTAACGAATCACCCTCAAACTTTCAAAACGGGAGCTGACCTGAGCTGGTTATTAGTTTTTGAAACTTTCGCAAAGATTCATCAAACGGAGCCAACGATATTAGGAAAAGGAAAAACACTTTTTGAATAGAAACAAGGTCCTAACTATAACTACCTACTGGCGAATGCCAGTAGGTAATATATGGTAATATTTATATATATATTAATTCACAATCCTTCTCAATCCTTGTCCCTGACACCTTGGTCAAAATCAACTCATTGCTTTTTTTAACATTATTAAAAAGCTTTGCAAAATGGTGATTGCATCACTTCCTGCCCAATGGTTTACAATGTCCAAATGCATTGTGGGTGCTGTAGTTTTTTATGATTAAAAAAAAATAGAAAAACAAAACAATTTGCATATTGTCCAAACAAATTTATACTAGTCCTTTCATTTTTATTTTGCTTGGGAATGCCGCCTTTTCATTACAAACCCCCATCAGGGATTGATTTCCATGTTGTGTTCCCTCCAGTGGGACTTCATAATTGTATGAAATACATTTGATTCTTCCCCTCAAGTGTGGCATAAAGGTGTATTCGTTTTGTTCTCATAATTTTTTATCCTTTTTTGTATTTTTTCTTCTATTTATTTTTTCATCCTTTTTAGGTATTTTGGATTTTTTTCTTTTTCCTTCTTCCTTTTTGTTTCAGTTATTGTTTTCTTTTCCTCTTTCCAAACATTTTGATGTCCCTTTTCATAAGTGCATGTATAACTCCTCTGATTGATTAAGGCTGTGTGGACTTAAAGTTCAAAGATTAAGAATGAGGCGAGATTCTACCTGGCGTAAGAGTTTCTCCGTTTCCTCCACGCTCATTCTTTGGGATTGTTTCAATACTAAAAAACTTCAGGCGTTTCCAGTCTCCTTCATGACATTGTTCCATATGTTTTGCAATTGCGTTTGATATGTCTTTATCGATCGTTGCTCTTACATGTTCCATTATTTGTTTTTTTCAGTTCACATATAGGGCTTCCTACGTATAGCAGTGGGCACGGACATTCCACCACATATACAGTGTAAGGCATTTTGCAAGTGATCAGTTGGCGTATCTCCCACATTTTGTTGTTCGCCATTTTTACTTCTTTTGTTTGTTTCACGATTTGGCACATTTTGCATCAATGACATTTCACAAATCCTTTTGTTTTCAACCATGTGTTCTCCCTTGTTTTTGACTTGAAATGACTGTGAATGAGATGATCCTTGAGGTTTCTTGCCCGTTGATAAGTGATTGTCGGGTGTTTCCTTACTATTTTATTCACAGTTTTGTCCAGGTGTAAGATTTACCAATTTCTTCTCAATATTTGAGTGATTTGTTTACTTTCCTGTGAGAAATCAGTTATTAGTTGTATCGGTTCTAGCTCATCATTTTTTTCTTTACTTGACCGATTTAAACACTCCTCTCGAGATTTCTCCTTTGTTTTTTACCAACATTTTTCTACATTGCCTGAATTGTATTTCCGGTTCTTGAATCTTTTTTGTGTGGCAGCACTGTGTTTTTGCCATTCAGATTCCTCGCTACAAATTCTTCGCATGCGGGAGAATTCCCCATAGGAGATACTGGAGATGAGTGACTGTTGATGGAAGCTGGTAGCTTCTAATGTGGCATTGGTTACAGTATTTTTTCTATGTAAAGTGGGTTGGATCTGGTTTTCCTTGATATAAATTTCAGTATCCAGGAAGATCACTCGTTGATTACATATTTCATAAGTAAATTTCAAACCTGACATGGTGTTGTTGATGATTTCAAAATATTGCTGGAATTCCGTTGTTGACCCATCCCAAATGATGAATAAATCATCAATAAACCGTATCCAACTGACGATTTTCTCTGTCATTTGATCCTTTCCTGCATTCCATGCCATCTCCTTTTCTCAGTATCCCATTGCTAAACAGGCATAATTGGGACTAATGGAAAATCCCATGGCTGTCCCATTGTTTTGGTGATATACCACTTCACCTAATAGAAAAATGTTCTTGGTTAAACACATCGAGATCATGTCAAGTAACATTTGATTGTGGTTTTTATATTGAATATTTCGATCTTGTAGGAAGGAATTGCATGCATGTATGCCCATGTTATTTCCTATATTGGTATATAAGGATATGACATCCATCGTAATTAACTGATAGTTTTCTTGCCAAGGCGTATTTTGGAGTCTTCGTAATACATCACTTGTGTCCTTTATATATGAGCTTAGTTGAGCTACATATGGTCTGAGGAAATGATCTATGTAGTTTGAAACAGGTTCTAATACTGAGCCTTTCGCTGATAAAATCGGTCTTCCCGGAGGTTTTTGTTGGTCCTTATGCAGCTTTGGCAGAAAGTATATTGTTGCCATTTTTGGGTGATATACTGTCAAGTACTTGTGCTCATCATCATCGATCAGATCCTTCATCTTCCATTCCCATAGTTTATCATCCAGATCTTTTTTATTTGGGATGTTGGGTTAATTTAACATTTTTCATAGTATTTGGTATCTCTTAGTTGTCGATGTGCCTCTGCAATGTAGGCAATCTTGTCCCAAATAACTATATTGCCTCCATTGTCGGCAATTTCAATTTCGATTTCGATTGCGTATGTGAGTTTTTCCAGTGCTTTTCTTTCATGTTGTGTTTGGTTGTCTTCATAGTTTGATTCCTTGATTTTATATAGGTCTTGGATTACCACTTCCTGAAAAAGATCTACCTTATTCCCAGGCAGTAACTGGGGATAAAATTTCGATTTGGTTTTTTTTCCACTTAAACCAGCTCCAGCTTGGATAGTGGCTTGGCTTAAGGATGTTTCATCATCCTCTGTTGTATCCAAATTCAATACTGTAACATAACTCTCTGAATCTTTTGCTGATAAACCTGAGGTTCCATCTTCCAACATGCATGTTTTTTGTTGTTTCCCTTGATTTTCCGCGAAGAATTTTGCCAGTTTTATTTTCCTTATATAGAGGTACAAATCTATTCTCACTTGAGCCAGATTCATTTTCTTTTTTGGGAAGAAGTTTATGCCTCTCTGTTGCAGTGCAATTTCTGTCACAGTAATTTGTCTTTTTGACAGATTTACTATTTATAGTTCATCTGTCACGTGGTTCATGGTACAGCACTGTGGATTTTCCGGATACTACAAATCGGCATTATTCCATTCTTATCTGTTGGGGTGGGTGTGATTTCAATATCATGACACTATTCAATTGTGATATTATACGATTTGCACATGAGTTTTGCACTGTTAGCCTATTATCATTTATATGCTATATATAGGTGTACTTGTCATTTGCGTACTTTGCACAATTCTCCACATTTTCTGAAATGTTTTTGTGGATGATCCCAATTGTAACCCGTATTCAATACCAGCCAATTTGTTTGTTTTGTCAAGTTTTCAGATCTTTCCTCTATGTCTATGTTGCAGAAAGTCACGAGGTCTGGTTTAAATTTTGCACTGTCACTTTAAATACCAACACCACAATGATTCACGTTGTCATGTGATCAAGGCTCCAGGTAGCTGAAACATTATGACGACTACTCTGAGAGAAATAAAATAATTTGCACCAACCTGAAGGTCCGTGTCCGTATTTATTGGGCAAGTAAGGCGAGAATCGTTGGCCACTGGCTCCAGTGCGGTAAACCGGATATATGTGGCCAGAGAGTTTTGGATGGCTACAACACGGGACCCTTTCCACAGCAATGGACAACGCCGACAGTGAAACAGTATCCAGGCACGCTTGGATTAACTCTTCTCTGGAAGGAGAAAGGCGTTTGACCCCCTGGAACCTGCGAAGGAGAAAGCCATACGGAAGCAAAGGAGGGATCACTAGTACTGAGTAGGAGGACGCGGAACATCGAGAGACGAACCTTGACGTCGCGGCTTAAAAGTAAGCAGGTTTTCTGGAGTGCAAAAGTAAATTGTGCATGGGCGCCCTTTGTTTTTTTATCACAAGAACTGAGGTTACGTCGCCTAACATCATTCTCAAGTGCAGAATGTCGGCCGACAACGTGAGAGACCGGGAGGCTGCAGCAATAGCAATGTTCTCAGACAGCCTCCCAATACCCAGCAACATACAAGGGAGAACAAATGATGATACTAGCAATAGTAATAATACCTTGAAAGAAACATTTAAGATATTGGAAAAGAAATTAAAAAGCGAACAGACTAAGTGGTGAGAATCTAAGTCCCTACAAAGATACATAGACGTCAATCGTATTCCGAGGAGCTTACGCTTCCTAACAGCTCCCAGCTATGAGAATCCGAACCCTGACCTAACGAAGAAGTGGGCAGAAAGTAATTTAGAAGCATCCTGTCGGTTAGTCCTCATTTTATTCAAATATGCAGACATTGACCGAGCACAACTGCTCACGAAAATAGCAACACTCTATGAACAGCTGGAGTCTATGGGAGACCAGGATGAAAAGACCAAACTCAGTAATGAAAAGAACACATGTCTGAAAAAAAGGAAGCAAAAATCATGGAAAGGAAAACATACAAGTTCAAGTGTGATCGGAACGATTACGAACTTGGCCAGATCTTTACGTTTTCAAAAAAATATGATACCCTACGAGGCCCGACAGCCAGGAGTCAACCAAAGCCCAGACTGTCCAGAACAACCAAAGATCAAACTGACTCCTCCATTTCAGAATTAAACTCAGGGGCAGGCACTGAGTCCGAATCGGAACTCCGGAATGATGATACTTTGAGACAGATGGTGAAACCCTCACCTGGAGAGGAGATCAGGTTTTTATGCCAAGAAAGGATGCAACCGCTCAGGCCGAGGATACTAAGAAATGACAAAGAAAGCATGCAAACTTCAAACGTAGGCAGAGGCACAGGGTGAGGAAGAGTATCATCTTTTCAAAACAAAAAGAGGGGCATGGGCCAGTGGGCAGCCAAGGAATAGCTTTAAGCAGTGACTCCAATTGCACAAACATCAACTAACAGAGGAAGAAGTAAACATCCTCAAGTTAGGCTTGTCCTGTGCACCATCTTGTAACATGAACTATGCAACTACCAGTTGTGACTTATATAAAGCAGGGAGGAAACTAAAACTCTGCAAATATCATGCTTTAAAAACCAACTAAAGCAACACTACACAGCAGTTAGACAATGCCGACATAACCATTATACCAGGGACCCCTATGCCAACGGAGATTGTTGAGTTATGGGCAATGGAAGGTGCAGGGTATACTTATTGTGAAAGACAAACCAGGGATAAAGAAGTGACCGCTACACTCACAATTCAATCCGCACCAAAAACTTCATTTAAGCCTCTTTCGACTTTTAATCCCCTGATGCCGCGAGATGCAATTGACATTTTCCATGAGAATACAATCATGCAACTGAAAGGTCTTCAAAAAAGGATTTTTTCAAAAAAAAGAATTATGACAAACAGACACAACAATATGAAGCATTAGTGACTAGGATGACTAAAGACAAAGAAATAATTATCCGTGGAAGTGATAAGAGAGGAAATATTATCCGCATGACGTGATCCAACTATGATAAAGAGGCTTACCTCCAGTTGAATGATCGACAATGCTACGAGAGAATCAATACAGTAGCCTTGAAAACCATTACGTCTGAGTACCATCACAAATTAACCAAGTGGAGAAGCAAAAGAATGATCACTGAAGATGAATTCAAATTTCTTAAAAGAGATAACCCAGTGACTCCCCTGATTTTTTTATTTCTAAAATACATAAGAACTTGGAGAACCTCCCTGGCAGACCAATCATCCCAGCCAGGGGCGGCCTGTTGGGAAATACATCAGTCTACATTGATTACTTTCTCCAAAGTTATGTTCAAAGCCTTGTATCCTTTGTACACGACACGGGGGACTTTTTCCTGAAAATCCAACAAATTGAATGGGTTGAAGGTTTCTGGATGATGGCACTTGACGTGACTGCGCTCTACACGAGCATTGTACATGCGGATGGATTAGCTGCATTTGAATATTATCTACCCCAAAAAGCAGACCAATTCACTGAACATAACACTATGCTTGTACAAATGCTTGATTTCTGTCTGAAAAACAATGTGTTTATGTATAATAACTTAATGTATCGGCATTCTACAGGGAGTAGCAATGGGGGCCAGTTTCTCCCCAAGTTTTGCCTATCTTCACATGGGGGCTTGGGAGGAACTGGTCCTCAAAGTCAAACACAAGGATGCTTTTGATAACAATGTGGCAGCATGGTTTCATTATATTGACAATTTATTTGTAGTATGGAGAGGTAGTAGGGAACAAGCCAGTGATTTTATTACAGACATCAATGACAATGAGTACAACTTAACATTTAAAGTGACTATGAGTCAGACATCTGTTACTTTTTAGGATACAGAAGTGTATATCAAGAACAATAAAATGGAAACTAGATTGTTTCGTAAGAGCACGGCAAGGAACACTATATTACATGCTGGCAGTGCACACCCAGCACATTTAATTGCCAGTATTCCCTATGGCAAGATGCTCCACATCAGGAGGGTCTGCAGTAACACACAAGATCTGGAGGCAGCCCAAAAAGCTAGCAGATGCAGGTTTCTTGAGCGAGGATATTCTGGACGTGCAATTGACAGTGCCCTAATTAAATCTATGAGGCACAACAGGCAGGACCTAATGGATAAATACAAACCCAAGGTCCAAGCTGAAATTATGACCAGTATGGCCAGTCCTGTTCAAGTAACAACACCAAGTAGTACTTTCAGAATCATAACAGGATATATTAGGCAACATAAAGAAATATATAGGATCATAAATCGTAATTGGCCAACTATGCTGAGTGATCCTATCATTGGTTCAACCCTACCTCAAAGAGCTTCTCTTACATTCAGCAGAGCCCCTTCAATGAAGGACCGGCTGATCGACAACCAGTCCGGAAATAATTGAAAAAACATCCTGGCTGCATACCAATAGTGGCTTTTTCAGATGCAAGACTTGCAAGTCATGTGTACATGGTATCAACATGAAAACATTCAAAGACGGGATCAGTATCATCGAACACTGCATTACCAAGGTATTAACTTGCAAGACTGAGTTTGCTACCTAGATACTTCAATGCCCATGTATTTTGAGGTATGTGGGTATCACAAAACTTGCTGTCCACAAGCGCATACTTCAACATCTAAGAGCGATAGCCAACCAGGATAATATCTATCCAGTGGCTAGGCATTTCAGTGAATTGCACCAAAGTGACAATCGAAGCCTGAAATATTATGTAAATGATGCTGTAAGTGCGACCAGACGAGGAGGGGATAGAGAAGCTAAGATCCGCAAGCTTGAAAGACGAT
>NW_028241824.1:0-80488 GCF_964263255.1 Lissotriton vulgaris | reverse complement strand
CTAATGCAATAGTTATTATAAAGTAAGGGATATAGTATAGCCATTTTATGGTATACAGTGTAATCTTTTATTCTGTGTTTCTAAATTGTTTTCACTTGCTTTTCATGTATCGTATTCTTTGGTCCTGGGAGGCGCTTGTTACTCCATTTTGGAAGCTCGTATGGTCCCAATTACGTGATGGGGGAAAAAGAACCTTGCAGCAGTGGAACCCAGCCAGCTGTCAGCCTCCCCCAAGATGCTCCTGGGAACTGACCTGTAACCCAGCAGGACGAAGCTGAACTGTACCTGAAAGTGCTACATTTGTAATAAACTGCTGTATTCCCCATTGTCCTCTGTAAAACATATGCTATGGGAAACTAAAATGTAAGGGGTGGGTACAAAAATAGAATATTAAGCCTGGGAAAGTCTAAAATGTAGGTGGTGTGATGACTCAACCTCCTCCGTTGTCCAATCAGAACTTGGGGATCCTTACACTTGCAACATTGGGGGGTGGTACACTGACTCGAAAAACAGTATAACTAGCCTAGGTTTAGCTAGAGAAATTGTCCGACTTGTCCGAATAGCTGACCTGTCACTGACCCTATGTACTCTATAGGTGACTGATACAGAGAGCTGCGGAGCACTCTGTCCGTATTTTTCCACAGACACAGTTGGGGTTTTGGGGAACTTTAAGTACTGGCGAAGCACCTTGCTTGGAGATTCGAGAACCCAATCGGGGTTATTGGCAGATTCCTTGCAGAGAGGGCGTAGCGCAGGCGTTGCAACAGAAGCTGCGGGTGTTGGTCTTACCCTTGGTGAACCCGGTCCTGATCCAAATTCTGGGGTTATCCTGTCCTGACTGTCCATGAGCTGTACCTACTCGCCTACTGGCAACCTAAAAGACCTTGAGGGTCCTTTCCCATCTTTCCAAACTGACCCGTGGCCAGGGTTAATCTTCAATCTATCCTAGGTAAATATAAATCTGTGTGGGTGTTAGTTTATCTACACATCCTTCCTAACGTCTCGAATAAAGCATAATTGCATACGTCCCTTTTCTCTTCTGTCTTTCTATAAATGAGATTTTCATGCATTTTTGTCTAATAGCATGTTCCACTTCATACCTACCTTTAGTCAAATATCAAATTGTTTTGCATATATAGTTTATGTTCCATTCTTACCCTCCCTATAGTTTATAAGTACATCTGGATGAATCAAATTGCTAAGTTTCATTTCCTTTGAACCGTTGGTGAATTTTGAAAGTCTACTTTGATTAGTATTTTCCCTTTCTTTACCCGCCTTTAGTGAAGTTGTGAAAGTCAGTTGATCTAAAATAGCGTGTTCCTTATTTCTCCTTCCCTTTTTTTTATTTCTAAATGATTCTTACCCTCATTCATAGCTATACGATATTTCTAATTCCAGTTATAGATAGTTGATCTGTGTCAACCTTTGGCTCATGGCATATGATGATGGTGATGATTAGATAAAGGTTTTGAAAACTTCTTGAGTCTGTGGTTATTATATAGAGTACAAACATTATTGAAATTGTATATTGTATTGTGTTGTCTACTTATCCCACAGCTAGCTCCTTGATCCATTGTGATCCTAGGTACCTGTGACGAGGATTGGTAAGTCAGGTACACGGTAATAAATAGAAAGGAACTGAATTGCTGATAGTAGTGTGAAGGTTACCTTATTAAAGTGTAATGGAAATATTTTATGGGCCCAATTTGATAACAAAGTTAGTCGGGTGACCTGCGCGCTCTATCAGTAATTTTCTGGTAGCAGTAGAATGGTTAAGGACTAGTTAAGATAGGTAGATAAGTTACTTGCTGGTAACTGTGTAAAATGAAAATTGCTGCTAAAATGATATTGCTGCTAAAGAATCGATCGATCAAATATAAAATTGCTTTGAAATGTTCTGAAATGTTTTTGAAATATGTTTATGAAATGCTGTTATATTGATTCATGTATTAACACAGCTTGTTAGTGATTGTTATATGTTTTTCTGGAATCCCCGGGAAAATTAGTGCATGGTTAGGCAGAACTGGAAGCGCAAATTAGGGTTTTCTGTATAAATAGTTGAATAAATGATAACAATGAGTTCGCAAATGAAACTTCAATTGTGATAAAACCTAGTAAGGGTCACACGAAAGGAGTAGTAGGTTCGTCGGAGCTTGAGTGATAGCAAAAGAGTTCGCTAGTGAAACTTTAGACTTAGTATATATCCCGAAAAGAGTGGATGAGTCAAAGAAGTAGCAGGTTCTCTAATGCTTGTGTGAAGGGTAGGCAGAAGGGATCTATCCACTGTATATGAAAAGTAGACAGAAGAGGTTTACTTGCAGTGAATCAAATCTTTCCTATCTAGACACTCGAGTACAGTGACAAATGTTATACGTTGTAATTTAAATAGAGAACTTGCACTTTAAGAAAGAAATCAAGCTTCCGTAACTGTGTGAAGGAGGGAATCAGTCGCGGAGCTGCGCTGACTTCACTCTGTGCCGCGCTGGTATTGGTCGAAACAGCGGGTGTGTAACGGAGCTGGTATTGTAAAGGAGGGGTAAGCGCAGGAGCGTGAGAACGCGTCTCACGGAAAGGCCGCGCTCCCATTGGTCGAAACTATTTGCAACCACAGTGTTGATTGGTTGTTGAAAATTGAAAGACGCGCTAGCATTGGAAGAATATAGTAAACAGAAGTACGATTTAAGTCTTTGCGAAATATATGTGGTATTCGACTCATCCTGAGACTCGACATGATCCTAGATACCTAGGGTTTGCGAAAGATCAGTGGAAAAGGCGTAGAGTAAACGGAATGTACGGAGGCAAGAGAAAAATGACTCTAGTAGACAAAGTCAAGAATTATTTTAAGAGAGACAAGCCAATCAGAACTAGAGAAGGAGTTATCATTCCACCCCCAAACACTCCCGCATCATTTATGATGTTTGATAGAGGGTATCATGCATGTGTATGGTTGGAAAATTGGGTGAAATACAATAAAAATGACAGAATTTTAGCATTTCCCTTAGAAGGTACCTTTAATGGTAGGATTTCCCTTAATTTGAGGACTCGAATGAATGATTTGCTTCCCAGACCTAGACTAACGCAATATGAGGCCCTAGAAGAATGGGAAATAGAGGCCTTTGAGCGAGACAGACCTAGAATGGATAAAGGGTTAGCAAAGTTTTATACAAAAGCACAGAGGGAGACCCGGGAGAAAAAAATGAAACAATGGAGACAGAATATGATGGTAGAAGGACTGTTATCAGTATTAACTGTAGAGGAACCTGTGGGAGGTAAAAGGACAGAGAAAACTATTCACTTAGGTGCACATTAGGATAGCAGGCGGAAAACGTCCCCGACCGCCATGGTGGCGGAAATCTACCGCCCGCCATGACCGCGGAAATACAGGCATGCGAATTAGTAACAACCGCCTAAAAAATCTGACCGCCGGGGTAGCTGGCGAAATAAAACCGGCGACGCGTGCGGTGATGGCAAAACTCCGACCGCGGCGGCCGGAAATGCAGCGGATAATACAAATAGTCCACAGGTCCATCGGAGATACCGCACGAGCAATTAGGACAATGCCGAGGGTGTCGCGGTCGGGACCGCTGTTAACGACCGCCACGGACGCACCCAGGAGTGATTCGAAGAAATGGCGGACAGGCAGCAGCGAAGCCACCGCACCGGACGAACATTATAAACATGGCGGACGATGTGAAAAGACCGCAGTGATGCCCAAAACGGCATAAACAAAGTAGCCCTGCACCCAAACATACAACACATACACAGAAACACAAAATAATATAATAATACACTGAACCACTCCCACAACACTAATGACCGCCTAAATCCATTTGGACACACCCACACAGCTGAGTATAAAGCCACCCCCTGCACTGACCACAATCCATTGCTACACTCCAGAAGACAATGCATACACCACATCTGACAGGAGAGGCAAAACAGCACAGCACAGCCATCCATCCACCAACCACCACCACAACAACCACCATCACTAACAAACACCACCACACAACACCCCACACACATCATCACCACACCCCTGCACCCACACACCACTGCACACACACACACCTCAACCCCCCCACACCATGACTGCACAAAAAATGCCAAAATTCACTGAGAGTGAGTTGACAGTCATGGTCGACGAGATTGTAAGAGTAGAGCCGCAAATATTTGGTAGCCTGGTCCAACAGACACCATTAGCCACCAGGAAACAAATGTGGCAAAGGATAGTCCAAAGGGTGAATGCAGTAGGGGCCACCCCAAGATCAAAGAAGGAGATCCAGAAGCGGTGGAATGATCTCAAGAGGGTGGTCAAGGAGAAGAGGAGCAAGAACTGGACGCTGGCAAACGTGACTGGCAGTGGCCCTCCTCTCCCACTAAAGACATTCACACCATGGGAGGAGAAGGTGCTTGCCATCCTGCTACCGGAGAGTTTCACAGGAGTAGCCGGGGGAGTGGAGGCTGGTAAGTACAGACAAATGTCCCACACCACAATGACAAGTACCTCCTTGCAATACCCAAACACCATTGTAATGTCCATCCCCACCCAACATGTAGCCAGCCACCCTGCATAGGAGGCCTACATGGCCGAGTGAGGTCTGTACAACAACTCACACCATACCCCCTGTATGAAAGCTGAGTATCATGGAGGACTCCCCCACCCAGCAGCATGTGTCAGCCATTGCACTGTTTAACAAACAGACTTACAGGTTGCCAGCCATCTTCACTCAAAGGGTGTTGGAGGGAGGGAGGGAGGGAGGCCTGCACTACTACTCCCACCATTCCCCCTGGCCCACACCCCAGCATCATGGAGGACTCCCCCACCCAGCAGCATGTGTCAGCCATTGCACTGTTTGACAAACAGACTTACAGGTTGGTAGCCATCTTCACTCAAAGGGTGTTGGAGGGAGGGAGGCCTGCACTACTACTCCCACCATTCCCCCTGGCCCACACCCCAGCATCATGGAGGACTCCCCCACCCAAGCAGCATTTGTCAGCCATTGCACTGTTTAACAAACAGACTTACAGGTTGCCAGCCATCTTCACTCAAAGGGTGTTGGAGGGAGGGAAGCCTGCACTACTTCTCCAACCATTCCCCTGGCCCACACCCCGGCATCATGGAGGACTCCCCCACCCAGCAGCATCTGTCAGCCATTGCACTGTTTGACAAACAGACTTACAGGTTGGTAGCCATCTTCACTCAAAGGGTGTTGGAGGGAGGGAGGCCTGCACTACTACTCCCACCATTCCCCCTGGCCCACACCCCAGCATCATTGAGGACTCCCCCACCCAAGCAGCACGTGTCAGCCATTGCACTGTTTGACAAACAGACTTACAGGTTGGTAGCCATCTTCACTCAAAGGGTGTTGGAGGGAGGGAGGCCTGCACTACTACTCCCACCATTCCCCCTGGCCCACACCCCAGCATCATTGAGGACTCCCCCACCCAAGCAGCATGTGTCAGCCATTGCACTGTTTAACAAACAGACTTACAGGTTGCCAGCCATCTTCACTCAAAGGGTGTTGGAGGGAGGGAGGCCTGCACTACTACTCCCACCATTCCCCCTGGCCCACACCCCAGCATCATGGAGGACTCCCCCACCCAAGCAGCATGTGTCAGACATTGCACTGTTTAACAAACAGACTTACAGGTTGCCAGCCATCTTCACTCAAAGGGTGTTGGAGGGGGGGAAGGGAGGGAGGGAGGCCTGCACTACTACTCCCACCATTCCCCCTGGCCCACACCCCAGCATCATGGAGGACTCCCCCACCCAGCAGCATGTGTCAGCCATTGCACTGTTTGACAAACAGACTTACAGGTTGGTAGCCATCTTCACTCAAAGGGTGTTGGAGGGAGGGAGGCCTGCACTACTACTCCCACCATTCCCCCTGGCCCACACCCCAGCATCATGGAGTACTCCCCCACCCAGCAGCATCTGTCAGCCATTGCACTGTTTGACAAACAGACTTACAGGTTGCCAGCCATCTTCACTCAAAGGGTGTTGGAGGGAGGGAGGCCTGCACTACTACTCCCACCATTCCCCCTGGCCCACACCCCAGCATCATGGAGGACTACCCCACCCAGCAGCATGTGTCAGCCATTGCACTGTTTGACAAACAGACTTACAGGTTGGTAGCCATCTTCACTCAAAGGGTGTTGGAGGGAGGGAGGCCTGCACTACTACTCCCACCATTCCCCCTGGCCCACACCCCAGCATCATTGAGGACTCCCCCACCCAAGCAGCATGTGTCAGCCATTGCACTGTTTAACAGACAGACTTACAGGTTGCCACCCATCTTCACTCAAAGGGTGTTGGAGGGAGGGAGGCCTGCACTACAACTCCCACCATTCCCCCTGGCCCACACCCCAGCATCATGGAGGACTCCCCCACCCAAGCAGCATGTGTCAGCCATTGCACTGTTTGACAAACAGACTTACAGGTTGGTAGCCATCTTCACTCAAAGGGTGTTGGAGGGAGGGAGGCCTGCACTACTACTCCCACCATTTCCCCTGGCCCACAACCCATCATCATGGAGGACTCCCCCACCCAAGCAGCATGTGTCAGCCATTGCACTGTTTGACAAACAGACTTACAGGTTGCCAGCCATCTTCACTCAAAGGGTGTTGGAGGGAGGGAGGGAGGGAGGGAGGGAGGGAGGGAGGCCTGCACTACTACTCCCACCATTCCCCCTGGCCCACACCCCAGCATCATGGAGGACTCCCCCACCCAGCAGCATGTGTCAGCCATTGCATTGTTTGACAAACAGACTTACAGGTTGGTAGCCATCTTCACTCAAAGGGTGTTGGAGGGAGGGAGGCCTGCACTACTACTCCCACCATTCCCCCTGGCCCACACCCCAGCATCATGGAGGACTCCCCCACCCAAGCAGCATGTGTCAGCCATTGCACTGTTTAACAAACAGACTTACAGGTTGCCAGCCATCTTCACTCAAAGGGTGTTGGAGGGAGGGAGGCCTGCACTAATACTCCCACCATTCCCCCTGGCCCACACCCCAGCATCATTGAGGACTCCCCCACCCAAGCAGCATGTGTCAGCCATTGCACTGTTTAACAAACAGACTTACAGGTTGCCAGCCATCTTCACTCAAAGGGTGTTGGAGGGAGGGAGGCCTGCACTACTACTCCCACCATTCCCCCTGGCCCACACCCCAGCATCATGGAGGACTCCCCCACCCAGCAGCATGTGACAGCCATTGCACTGTTTGACAAACAGACTTACAGGTTGGTCGCCATCTTCACTCAAAGGGTGTTGGAGGGAGGCAGGCCTGCACTACTACTCCCACCATTCCCCCTGGCCCACAGCCCAGCATCATGGAGGACTCCCCCACCCAGCAGCATGTGTCAGCCATTGCACTGTTTGACAAACAGACTTACAGGTTGGTAGCCATCTTCACTCAAAGGGTGTTGGAGGGAGGGAGGCCTGCACTACTACTCCCACCATTCCCCCCTGGCCCACACCCCAGCATCATGGAGGACTCCCCCACCCAAGCAGCATGTGTCAGCCATTGCACTGTTTAACAAACAGACTTACAGGTTGCCAGCCATCTTCACTCAAAGGGTGTTGGAGGGAGGGAGGCCTGCACTACTTCTCCAACCATTCCCCTGGCCCACACCCCGGCATCATGGAGGACTCCCCCACCCAGCAGCATGTGTCAGCCATTGCACTGTTTGACAAACAGACTTACAGGTTGGTAGCCATCTTCACTCAAAGGGTGTTGGAGGGAGGGAGGCCTGCACTACTACTCCCACCATTCCCCCTGGCCCACACCCCAGCATCATTGAGGACTCCCCCACCCAAGCAGCATGTGTCAGCCATTGCACTGTTTAACAAACAGACTTACAGGTTGCCAGCCATCTTCACTCAAAGGGTTTTGGAGGGAGGGAGGCCTCCACTACTACTCCCACCATTCCCCCTGGCCCACACCCCAGCATCATGGAGGACTCCCCCACCCAAGCAGCATGTGTCAGCCATTGCACTGTTTAACAAACAGACTTACAGGTTGCCAGCCATCTTCACTTAAAGGGTGTTGGAGGGAGGGAGGGAGGGAGGCCTGCACTACTACTCCAACCATTCCCCCTGGCCCACACCCCAGCATCATGGAGGACTCCCCCACCCAGCAGCATGTGTCAGCCATTGCACTGTTTGACAAACAGACTTACAAGTTGGTAGCCATCTTCACTCAAAGGGTGTTGGAGGGAGGGAGGCCTGCACTACTACTCCCACCATTCCCCCTGGCCCACACCCCAGCATCATGGAGGACTCCCCCACCCAGCAGCATGTGTCAGCCATTGCACTGTTTGACAAACAGACTTACAGGTTGGTAGCCATCTTCACTCAAAGGGTGTTGGAGGGAGGGAGGCCTGCACTACTACTCCCACCATTCCTACTGGCCCACACCCCAGGATCATGGAGGACTCCCCCACCCATCCGCATGTGTCAGCCATTGCACTGTTTGACAAACAGACTTACAGGTTGGTAGCCATCTTCACTCAAAGGGTGTTGGAGGGAGGGAGGCCTGCACTACTACTCCCACCATTCCCCCTGGCCCACACCCCAGCATCATGGAGGACTCCCCCACCCAGCAGCATGTGTCAGCCATTGCACTGTTTAACAAACAGACTTACAGGTTGCCAGCCATCTTCACTCAAAGGGTGTTGGAGGGAGGGAGGCCTGCACTACTACTCCCACCATTTCCCCTGGCCCACACCCCATCATCATGGAGGACTCCCCCACCCAAGCAGCATGTGTCAGCCATTGCACTGTTTGACAAACAGACTTACAGGTTGCCAGCCATCTTCACTCAAAGGGTGTTGGAGGGAGGGAGGGAGGCCTGCACTACTACTCCCACCATTCCCACTGGCCCACACCCCAGCATCATGGAGGACTCCCCCACCCAGCAGCATGTGTCAGCCATTGCACTGTTTGACAAACAGACTTACAGGTTGGTAGCCATCTTCACTCAAAGGGTGTTGGAGGGAGGGAGGCCTGCACTACTACTCCCACCATTCCCCCTGGCCCACACCCCAGCATCATGGAGGACTCCCCCACCCAGCAGCATGTGTCAGCCATTGCACTGTTTGACAAACAGACTTACAGGTTGGTAGCCATCTTCACTCAAAGGGTGTTGGAGGGAGGGAGGCCTGCACTACTACTCCCACCATTCCCCCTGGCCCACACCCCAGCATCATGGAGGACTCCCCCACCCAAGCAGCATTTGTCAGCCATTGCACTGTTTAACAAACAGACTTACAGGTTGCCAGCCATCTTCACTCAAAGGGTGTTGGAGGGAGGGAAGCCTGCACTACTTCTCCAACCATTCCCCTGGCCCACACCCCGGCATCATGGAGGACTCCCCCACCCAGCAGCATCTGTCAGCCATTGCACTGTTTGACAAACAGACTTACAGGTTGGTAGCCATCTTCACTCAAAGGGTGTTGGAGGGAGGGAGGCCTGCACTACTACTCCCACCATTCCCCCTGGCCCACACCCCAGCATCATTGAGGACTCCCCCACCCAAGCAGCATGTGTCAGCCATTGCACTGTTTAACAAACAGACTTACAGGTTGCCAGCCATCTTCACTCAAAGGGTGTTGGAGGGAGGGAGGCCTGCACTACAACTCCCACCATTCCCCCTGGCCCACACCCCAGCATCATGGAGGACTCCCCCACCCAAGCATCATGTGTCAGCCATTGCACTGTTTGACAAACAGACTTACAGGTTGGTAGCCATCTTCACTCAAAGGGTGTTGGAGGGAGGGAGGCCTGCACTACTACTCCCACCATACCCCCTGGCCCACACCCCAGCATCAACCTCACCCTATGGTTATCCAACAGCGCCGACATCCTAGCACCACTGAAAAAACGACAAACAAACTCGGCAGCAAGAAGGCCTCCTGGTTCAACGATGATCTTAAGAAATCCAAGAAACTCTGCCGCTCCCTTGAGAAGGCCTGGAAGAAAGGTCCAACCACCAGCACCAAGGAAGCCTTCAAAAACGCCACCCGCTTACACCACCAACTGATCCGAAATGCAAAGAAAGCCGCTTTCAAGGACCGACTAGATAACAACGACCACAACAGCAAAGAACTATTCAATATCGTCAAGGAATTTACCAATCCCACGGCCAACTCCAACGACATCACCCCCTCTCAAGCCCTCTGCGACTCCCTAGCCTCATTCTTCCACAACAAAATCGCAGACATCCACAACAGCTTCGACAACCAACCCGAAGACCAACCCACCCAACTCCTTGCAGGACCCCCACCTCCCTTGAACACCCTCAATGATTGGAAACCAATCTCCACTGAGGACACCATCCGTCTGATGAACTCTATCCACTCAGGATCCCCCACAGACCCATGCCCGCACCACATCTTTAACAAAGCAGACTCCATCATAGCACCGCACCTCCGAGACGTCATCAACTGCTCCCTCGACTCCGCAACCTTCCCGGGAAGCTGGAAACACGCCGAACTCAGCGCCCTCCTGAAGAAACCCACAGCTGACCCCAACGAAATCAAAAACTACCGCCCCATCTCGCTCCTTCCATTCCCGGCCAAAGTCATCGAGAAAGCGGTCAACAACCAGCCTTCCTTGAAACAAACAAATCCCTCGACTCCTCACAATCCGGCTTCCGAGCCAAGCACAGCACTGAAACCGCCCTCATCGCAGCAACAGACGACATTCGAACTCTCCTGGACAATGGAGACACAGTCGCCCTCATCCTCCTTGACCTCTCCGCAGCCTTCGACACAGTCTGCCACAGCACCCTTCTACAGCGCCTCAGAAACATCGGAATACAAGGAAAAGCATTGGAATGGATCACCTCGTTCCTCACCGGAAGAACCCAGAGAGTCCGCCTCCCACCATTCATCTCAGAGGCCACTGAAGTCATCTGCGGCGTACCCTAAGGATCCTCACTCAGTCCCACCCTCTTCAACGTATACATGAGCCCCCTCGCGGCCATCGCACGCCAACACAACCTCAACATCATCTCCTACGCGGATGACACTCAACTGATCCTTTCACTCACCAATGACCCTAGCACCGCCAAAACTAACCTACACGAAGGAATGAAAGAAGTAGCCAAATGGATGAAACACAGCCGTCTGAAACTGAACTCAGATAAAACAGAAGTCCTTATTTTAGGTACCTCCCCCTCTGCCTGGGACGACTCTTGGTGGCCAGAGGCCCTTGGAAAGGCACCCATCCCGACGGACCACGCACGGAACCTGGGCGTCATCCTGGATTCCTCACTTTCAATGAATAGACAAGTCAACGCCGTCTCTTCATCCTGCTTCAACATTCTTCGCATGCTCAAAAAAACATTTCGTTGGATCCCCACCGAAACTAGGAAAACGGTCACCCACGCCCTGGTCACGAGCCGACTGGACTACGGAAACACCCTCTACGCCGGTACTACCGCTAAACTCCAGAAAAAACTCCAACGAATCCAGAACGCTTCAGCCAGGCTCATATTAGACATCCCGCGCAAAGATCATATCTCTAGTCACCTGAAAAACCTCCACTGGCTCCCCGTCAATAAGAGGATCACTTTCCGGCTCCTAACCCACGCACACAAAGCACTCTACGAAATCGGACCAGAATGCCTCAACACACGGCTGTCCTTCTACACCCCCTCACGCCAGCTACGATCATCCAACCAAGCCCTTGCCACTGTACCTCGCATCAACAAAACCACCATGGGAGGTAGATCCTTTTCCTACCTGGCAGCTAAAACCTGGAACTCACTTCCCACTCACCTTCGCCTTACTCAGAACCACCTAGCATTCAGAAAGCAACTTAAAACGTGGATATTTGACCAGTAATTCCCCACCCCTCTTCAAGCGCCTTGAGACCCTCTGGGTATGTAGCGCGCTATATACATTTTTTTACTTGACTTGACTGACTTACAGGTTGCCAGCCATCTTCACTCAAAGGGTGTTGGAGGGAGGGAGGGAGGGAGGCCTGCACTACTACTCCCACCATTCCCCCTGGCCCACACCCCAGCATCATGGAGGACTCCCCCACCCAGCAGCATGTGTCAGCCATTGCACTGTTTGACAAACAGACTTACAGGTAAGCATGGGCGGAAAATCCGTTACGCTCACGGATTTTGCGGATTTTCGGGAAATCCGCAATCCGCGAGATTTGCGAATTTCCCGCAAAGTCCGCAAATTCGCACGCAGCGGATTTTTTTTGCGGCGTGCGGCATTGGTGATACAATTTTTGCGGCGCGCGGCGTTTATCATCGTTTGCCGGGTTGTTTTTCTCGATAGTTTGCGAGTGCTGCGCCATTTTGGATCTTGCTGTGTGATCCCGCGGGAATTGGCGAGCGCGATTACGTCATCGCGGCTTGCCAGCGATAGTTTGTCAACGCGAGTACGGCGAGATCACGTCTCGCGGTACTTCGCAATTGCGAGATTTGAGATGCGGCGAGCAGCAAGAATCTCGCACAAGCGAAAATATAAAATTTGCAATTCTGCACAAGAAATCCACCAGCAAGCAGCATAAACCTTCTTGAAATGATGATTTTTATCTGAATAACTCCTTAGGTTGACATTTGCCTGCACTTTTTTAGCGAGGAGTCCATTTTGGGGAGGGGGGTGGGAGGAAGGAAGTGCCCCACAGTCGTCAACTTCCTGTTCCTGTTCAGCAGGCTCCTCCCAGTGCTTTGTCCATCTCCTGGTCACTTTTCATTTGGATCTGGAGCTGGAAGGATTACTTTTTGTGGATGCTGCTGGATATTTGGATTTGAGGCCTTTTTGACTTTCTTTGGATCACTGTTGGATTAGAAATTTTACAAGTAAGTTTGATTGGGGCATTACAGTTGCTGCAACTAAAATTTTGGAATTTTCGATTTTTGGGCTGTTTTGGGGCCTTTTGCCCAGGGGTACTCAGTGGTGGGTGGACTGAGTCTTTCTGTGGGTTGTCTTGAACTTAAACATCATGGAGGCCATGGATGGATTGGGATTGTGCTGATTTTTCAGTGATTTTCGTTTTTTGGGGCTGTACTTGTGGCCTTTTCACCAGGGGTATTTGAGTCTAGCATGGGCCTAGTCTTTCCGTAGGTTGTCTTGAATTTAAACATCATGGAGGGCATGGATGGATTGGGATTGTGTAGATTTTTCAGTGATTTTCGTTTTTTGGGCCTGTACTTGTGGCCTTTTCACCAGGGGTATTTGAGTCTAGCATGGGCCTAGTCTTTCTGTGGGCTGTCGTGAACTTAAACATCATGGAGGGCATGGATGGAATGGGATTGTGCTGATTTTGCAGTGTTTTTCGATTTTTAGGGGTGTTCATGGGGAGGGACAGGCCATGTGGCTGGTGGCCATTTTGAGTGCAGCTACAGGCACTGGCCATGTGCTGGCAGGCAAGTGGCCATTTTGAATGCAGGCTTTGTTGTTAGGCCTGCAACCATTTTGCCTACTTTTCAACCTTTATTTATGCCCAGGGGTAGTGAGTCTTGCATGGGCCTAGTCTTTCTGTGGGTTGTCTTGAATTTAAACATCATGGAGGGCATGGATGGATTGGGATTGTGCAGATTTTTCAGTGATTTTCGTTTTTTGGGCCTGTACTTGTGGCCTTTTCACCAGGGGTATTTGAGTCTAGCATGGGCCTAGTCTTTCTGTGGGCTGTCTTGAACTTAAACATCATGGAGGGCATGGATGGAATGGGATTGTGCTGATTTTGCAGTGTTTTTCGATTTTTGGGGGTGTTCATGGGGAGGGACAGGCCATGTGGCTGGTGGCCATTTTGAGTGCAGCTACAGGCACTGGCCATGTGCTGGCAGGCAAGTGGCCATTTTGAATGCAGGCTTTGTTGTTAGGCCTGCAACCATTTTGCCTACTTTTCAACCTTTATTTATGCCCAGGGGTAGTGAGTCTTGCATGGGCCTAGTCTTTCTGTGGGTTGTCTTGAACTTAAACATCATGGAGGGCATGGATGGAATGGGATTGTGCTGATTTTGCGGTGTTTTTCGATTTTTAGGGGTGTTCATGGGGAGGGACAGGCCATGTGGCTGGTGGCCATTTTGAGTGCAGCTACAGGCACTGGCCATGTGCTGGCAGGCAAGTGGCCATTTTGAATGCAGGCTTTGTTGTTAGGCCTGCAACCATTTTGCCTACTTTTCAACCTTTATTTATGCCCAGGGGTAGTGAGTCTTGCATGGGCCTAGTCTTTCTGTGGGTTGTCTTGAATTTAAACATCATGGAGGGCATGGATGGATTGGGATTGTGCAGATTTTTCAGTGATTTTCGTTTTTTGGGCCTGTACTTGTGGCCTTTTCACCAGGGGTATTTGAGTCTAGCATGGGCCTAGTCTTTCTGTGGGCTGTCTTGAACTTAAACATCATGGAGGGCATGGATGGAATGGGATTGTGCTGATTTTGCAGTGTTTTTCGATTTTTGGGGGTGTTCATGGGGAGGGACAGGCCATGTGGCTGGTGGCCATTTTGAGTGCAGCTACAGGCACTGGCCATGTGCTGGCAGGCAAGTGGCCATTTTGAATGCAGGCTTTGTTGTTAGGCCTGCAACCATTTTGCCTACTTTTCAACCTTTATTTATGCCCAGGGGTAGTGAGTCTTGCATGGGCCTAGTCTTTCTGTGGGTTGTCTTGAATTTAAACATCATGGAGGGCATGGATGGATTGGGATTGTGCAGATTTCTCAGTGATTTTCGTTTTTTGGGCCTGTACTTGTGGCCTTTTCACCAGGGGTATTTGAGTCTAGCATGGGCCTAGTCTTTCTGTGGGCTGTCTTGAACTTAAACATCATGGAGGGCATGGATGGAATGGGATTGTGCAGATTTCTCAGTGATTTTCGTTTTTTGGGCCTGTACTTGTGGCCTTTTCACCAGGGGTATTTGAGTCTAGCATGGGCCTAGTCTTTCTGTGGGCTGTCTTGAACTTAAACATCATGGAGGGCATGGATGGAATGGGATTGTGCTGATTTTGCAGTGTTTTTCGATTTTTGGGGGTGTTCATGGGGAGGGACAGGCCATGTGGCTGGTGGCCATTTTGAGTGCAGCTACAGGCACTGGCCATGTGCTGGCAGGCAAGTGGCCATTTTGAATGCAGGCTTTGTTGTTAGGCCTGCAACCATTTTGCCTACTTTTCAACCTTTATTTATGCCCAGGGGTAGTGAGTCTTGCATGGGCCTAGTCTTTCTGTGGGTTGTCTTGAATTTAAACATCATGGAGGGCATGGATGGATTGGGATTGTGCTGATTTTTCAGTGATTTTCGTTTTTTGGGCCTGTACTTGTGGCCTTTTCACCAGGGGTATTTGAGTCTAGCATGGGCCTAGTCTTTCTGTGGGCTGTCTTGAACTTAAACATCATGGAGGGCATGGATGGAATGGGATTGTGCTGATTTTGCAGTGTTTTTCGATTTTTGGGGGTGTTCATGGGGAGGGACAGGCCATGTGGCTGGTGGCCATTTTGAGTGCAGCTACAGGCACTGGCCATGTGCTGGCAGGCAAGTGGCCATTTTGAATGCAGGCTTTGTTGTTAGGCCTGCAACCATTTTGCCTACTTTTCAACCTTTATTTATGCCCAGGGGTAGTGAGTCTTGCATGGGCCTAGTCTTTCTGTGGGTTGTCTTGAACTTAAACATCATGGAGGGCATGGATGGAATGGGATTGTGCTGATTTTGCAGTGTTTTTCGATTTTTATGTGCTGTATAACTGAACTGATGTTCCTCTGTCTTCCATTGTTTTTAGGTGCACAAGACTCAAGAGAACCACCAGTGCCAGGAAGAAGTCCTGCAGCAGTGTGTGTGTGCAGCATAACGTCACGCGACGTCACGTCTGGCCTCAGACAACTCTACAATTCGTGCAACTGCGGCCTGCTGTCTGACCTGCTCTGAAGAAGATGGCCCCAAAAAAAGGTCTCCGTAGCTCCTCTAGCAAGAAAGTTGCTAGTAAGGAGCAGAAGAAGCAAGTTACCAAGGAGGCTGGTGTGCCACCCGCCACGTTTTTTGGGAGCAAAAAAAAAAGTACGCCTGCAGCAGCAGGATCTGCTGGGGACCAAGCTGGGAGCAGCACCCCTGCTCCATTGGGTTCAGTGCTTCCACCACCACGCCAACTTAAGTCAAAGCCCTTGAGTGCTTCAGAGGCAGTCAGTGTACTTCTCCAATCACCATCGACCAGTGATGTTGGCTCATCGCAAGAAAGTAGCAGCAATGTCCCTGAATCAACACAGGTTGTTGTAACTCATCTGACAAGTGTTGAACAACCACAGCCGCAACAACAACACCATGTGCAAGTACACGCCCAAGTACATGTGGAAGTAGAGGCAGCAAAAGGAGATGCGCAAGCAAAGGTGCATGGAGGTTCACAAGTGCCCACAATAGTTGTTCCTCCCTAAGTAGGGGCACATCAGGAAATCGACAATGAAGCCGAGGTATCATTGGAAGCCACTCCTCCTGATGATCATTCACTGTCTTCCATATCCCCAGCAAGGAAAAGATCAAGGGGGGTGTCTACATCTTCTTCAAGCCCACCTCCTACTGATGATCTGGATGACGATTGGGTACCATCACCGCAGCCTGAGAGTGAGGCACACCATGATCTGACAAAGGTACCTAAGCGTAAAAGGAAGGTCGTCGAAAAACTCATAGCTATGGAGTGTGATGAGGCTCAACAAGAAGTGACAGATACTGCTGGTGATGAAGCCTCTCACGATGACGACGAGCCAGTCATCACAAAGGTCACTGCAGCCCCACCGGGCATGCAGCAAAGAGACATTTTGACCCTATCCCGAGAAGCTGCTGAGCGTGATGATGATGTCGACGAGGAGGCAATGGAAATGGAATCATTAGATTTGGAGTTAAGTAGTACACCAAAACCTACCGCTTCCATATTTCTTCCTCGAAAGAAGGTACCCACCTCGACCTCAATTCGTGGTGGTGAAAGTGCAAAACGTACTGAAGTTCGGCAATCCACATCCTCCACTTCATCTGGCATTAGCAGCAGGACCACCACCACCAGTATTGCCGCCTCCTCCGGCCCCCAAAGGCATTTCAAGTCTCCAGTTTGGGACTTCTTTAGTGTTTGCCCAAAAATGGAAAACTTAGCCATTTGTAAGGTTCGAGTTGGTCGTGGTAAGCTTGGTTCTAACTATGGTACCGGAGGCCAGAGAGGTCATCTTAAGAGAGCGCACCCTGTCCAATGGTTTCCGCACCTAGAGGCATTTAAGCAAGCCGGAATAGCACGTAATGAAAACGTTGATTTTTCTTCTGATGATGACGAGGAGGAAGAAGACGATTCAAACACTTCACTTACACCCAGTACCCCTGTCAGCAGCACACCCCATGTGAGGCACACTAAGAGTGTGGGAGAGAGTGAGACATCAATGCGGAAAAGTTCATCAGCGAGCGTAACTGGTTCGAAGATATCATCATCATCCCGTAAATCCTTGGTCCAGGGCAACATTAAAAAGATGTTGTTTACAGAAGCGCAATATGAACGCAACCACCCACTGACGCGTCTGTATAACACTAAGCTGGCTAAAATGCTAGCTCTGGACCTTCTCCCTTTTTCTTTTGTAGAAGGGGTTGGTTTTCTAGAATTAGTGGCAGCGCTCTGCCCTAAATGGAAGGTTCCTAGCCGGTTCTATTTTGCCCGAGTTGCGGTTCCAGCACTACATGAAGATGTTCTGAAGGTGATTGGGGCAGCTTTGCAGAAGAGTGCTGTTCACACTATACATCTGACAACAGACATGTGGACCAGTGGCGCAGGCGCTGATTACATGTGCATCACTGCACACTGGGTCTCTTTTTCAGGGGCTAAAGCAAAGCTAAACGCAGGTGTTGACGCTGACATTGTTTTTAAAGCTGCTCGGAAACATGCACCACTAGCCATGTTTGGTTTGGAGAAACGTCACACAGCAGAAAACATTTTGGATGTCTTTAACACAAAGGTCCTTAACTGGCTGTCCCCACTAAAACGCCAGGTTGGTTATGTTTCCACGGACAATGGCGCCAATATAGTTAAGGCCATGAGGGACGGTTACTATTTCAGAGTGCCGTGTTTGGCGCACTGTATAAACCTGGTTGTCCAAAAATTCTTGGGTAATAAAGGCAGTGCAGCGTACAGTGTATTGGACACCTGCCGAAAAATGTGCAAACATTTCAGCCATTCTTTTAAGGCCGGAAGAAGCTGAGGAGCCTGCTATATCAACGTAAAATGCCAGTGAAAGCACTCATCCAGGAGGTGGTAACACGTTGGAACTCAACCTTCTACATGCTTGAGCGTCTGTATGAGCAGTATACGGAACTCGATCAATATTTCCTTACAGAGGGTACAGAGGAGCTGAGGATGGGTGCGGCGCAATGGAACATAGTTCAAAGCCTGACACGCATGCTTCGTCCTTTTGAGTTCTTCACGCGTGCAGTCAGCAAGGAGGACTCTAATTTGGGAAAAGCTATCCCATTGTTGTACATGCTGGAGGACCAACTGAAGGAGGTGTGTTCTGTGTTTGAAAAAGATGACAAAAACCAAGACTCTTTGCTTCTGGCTGAGAAATTATTAGAGCTCCTACAAGGTGATGAACGTCTTAAAAAGATCCACTCAGAAGAGCATTACATTTGTGCTACTATTCTGGATCCACGCTACAAAAAGGCGCTGGCAGGCCAAGCATTCTTTCCTTTTGATGATCAACATGTTCCAAAGTACAAACGTTGGCTAGCCTTGTCAGCCAAGAGGTTTGAAAGAGAACTGCTGGAAATTGAAGGAAATGGCAGTACATCAGCAGGCCATCCCCAGTCAAAACAATCCACTTCTGCACCTGTGGCTGTGGCACAAGTGACCTCTCAGCCGTTAAAGACACCGGCAACCGGATCATCTGCACGAGACACAACAGAAACATTGGAGGCTGAAGAGGATTGGCTAGCTCTGCGTGGGTTTGGTTCTCAAAAGGTCAGAGGCACAGCAAGAGCTAAGCAAAGTGGAGGAACCTTGGATGAGGACCTTGAGTCGATGGTGAAGGACTATCTGAATGACTCAACAGAGGTCTATGTTAATTCTGACCCATTGGCGTATTGGCATGGGAAAAAAGAATTGTGGCCACAGCTCACCAACCTGACTTTAAACTACTTGTCTTGCCCACTCGCAAGCGTGTCTTCTGAACGGGTTTTCAGTGCTGCTGGTGGCATTGTAACTCCCAAACGGAGCCGCCTCTCGCCCAAAAATGTGGAGAGGTTAACAATGATCAAGATGAATCAGCACCTCATACCACCAGATTTCAGAGTACGAGAAAGCGTGCCGGATGAAGAGGAGGTGGCCAGCAACATAGATGAGGGAATTTCTACTCTGTCAGGTGACACTGAGCTCACCCTGCCTGAATTCGCAGAGTATGATGACGAAGCCTTATTCTTATTCCTGGACCGTGATACCGAGCCCTGAAAATGAGACAACGAATCAATAACATTCTTTTTCGTCCTTATTCACTTTTATTCCTGTGTGTCTGTCTTTCTTTGTTGTGCACAGTTAATATATTTCAAACTTTAATCAGATAATCACAAAATCAAGCCCATCAGCAGAACTGTCTTCACTGGTTTGCTAATTGATTTGAAGTTGCCGCAGTCTGCATTCCTCAGGTTCACAAGTTCAGAAGAACATGCTCCTCTATCCTCCTCCTCCAGACTCCTATTTCCATCAAACCAGAGGGCTGGTTTACGCCCAATGAAGAAAGACTCAGCACTTGTGGGGGTGTTGTTGTACCTCTTTGCAGGTGAGTTGACGGCTCTGGGGCCATTGCTGGGAAGCTCTAATACCGGATAAAAGTGTTTTGGACCAAATCCCAGGCGGAAAATTTTTTGTGTTTTTGATGACTTGCTTGCCTTTGAGGTGCTCTTAGGGGGGGTTCCGTCTGTTTGTGGGTGAGTTTCGTGGTCTGGGAGCACTGCTGGGACACTCTAATCTTGATTGCATTTGCTTTTCAGGAAATCCGTCGTGGCAACCCCGACTTATGGCCTAGCTACGCAGCGCGTTTGGACCGAAGGCCGAGAAATATTGCAAGTATGAGATTTTGCTTTTGGCCTGTTTGGGGGTGTTATGCTTCTTGGCGGGTGGGTTGGCGTGTCTTGGGGCATTCCTGGGAAGGTCTAATACCGGGTAGAAGTGGTTGGGACAAAATCCAGGCCGATTTTTTTTGGGGCTATTTCTGACATTTTGCTCAATGTAGCGTTTTCGGGGGCCTGTTTGGGGGGCTTCCTGGTGTTTGTGGGTGAGTTTCGGGGTCTGGGAGCACTGCTGGGACACTCTAATCTTGATTGCATTTGCTTTTCAGGAAATCCGTCGTGGCAACCCCGACTTATGGCCTAGCTACGCAGCGCGTTTGGACCGAAGGCCGAGAAATATTGCAAGTATGAGATTTTGCTTTTGGCCTGTTTGGGGGTGTTATGCTTCTTGGCGGGTGGGTTGGCGGGTCTTGGGGCATTCCTGGGAAGGTCTAATACCGGGTAGAAGTGGTTGGGACAAAATCCAGTCCGATTTTTTTTTGGCTATTTCTGACATTTTGCTCAATGTAGCGTTTTTGGGGGCCTGTTTGGGGGGCTTCCTGGTGTTTGTGGGTGGGTTTCGGGGTCTGGGCGCACTGCTGGCTATATATACTTTACTTTGCAAGAGGTTTGAAGCAAATCCATGGTGGCAGAGGGGAGTTAGGGCCTAGCTGCAGAGCGCGCGCGGAGTGATTTGGGAAATTTGTGAAAAATTGACTAAGTCCCCATTTTTGTACTTTTGCTCTTTGGCTGTTTGGGGGTCTTCTACTCATTTTCTCCTGGGTTGACGGCTCTGGGGCCATTGCTGGGAAGCTCTAATACCGGATAAAAGTGTTTTGGACCAAATCCCAGGCGGAATTTTTTTTGTGTTTTTGATGACTTGCTTGCCTTTGAGGTGCTCTTAGGGGGGGTTCCGTCTGTTTGTGGGTGAGTTTCGTGGTCTGGGAGCACTGCTGGGACACTCTAATCTTGATTGCATTTGCTTTTCAGGAAATCCGTCGTGGCAACCCCGACTTATGGCCTAGCTACGCAGGGCTTTTGGACCGAAGGCCGAGAAATATTGCAAGTATGAGATTTTGCTTTTGGCCTGTTTGGGGGTGTTATGCTTCTTGGCGGGTGGGTTGGCGGGTCTTGGGGCATTCCTGGGAAGGTCTAATACCGGGTAGAAGTGGTTGGGACAAAATCCAGGCCGATTTTTTTTGGGCTATTTCTGACATTTTGCTCAATGTAGCGTTTTCGGGGGCCTGTTTGGGGGGCTTCCTGGTGTTTGTGGGTGGGTTTCGGGGTCTGGGCGCACTGCTGGCTATATATACTTTACTTTGCAAGAGGTTTGAAGCAAATCCATGGTGGCAGAGGGGAGTTAGGGCCTAGCTGCAGAGCGCGCGCGGAGTGATTTGGGAAATTTGTGAAAAATTGACTAAGTCCCCATTTTTGTACTTTTGCTCTTTGGCTGTTTGGGGGTCTTCTACTCATTTTCTCCTGGGTTGACGGCTCTGGGGCCATTGCTGGGAAGCTCTAATACCGGATAAAAGTGTTTTGGACCAAATCCCAGGCGGAAATTTTTTTGTGTTTTTGATGACTTGCTTGCCTTTGAGGTGCTCTTAGGGGGGGTTCCGTCTGTTTGTGGGTGAGTTTCGTGGTCTGGGAGCACTGCTGGGACACTCTAATCTTGATTGCATTTGCTTTTCAGGAAATCCGTCGTGGCAACCCCGACTTATGGCCTAGCTACGCAGCGCTTTTGGACCGAAGGCCGAGAAATATTGCAAGTATGAGATTTTGCTTTTGGCCTGTTTGGGGGTGTTATGCTTCTTGGCGGGTGGGTTGGCGGGTCTTGGGGCATTCCTGGGAAGGTCTAATACCGGGTAGAAGTGGTTGGGACAAAATCCAGGCCGATTTTTTTTGGGCTATTTCTGACATTTTGCTCAATGTAGCGTTTTCGGGGGCCTGTTTGGGGGGCTTCCTGGTGTTTGTGGGTGAGTTTCGGGGTCTGGGAGCACTGCTGGGACACTCTAATCTTGATTGCATTTGCTTTTCAGGAAATCCGTCGTGGCAACCCCGACTTATGGCCTATCTACGCAGCGCGTTTGGACCGAAGGCCGAGAAATATTGCAAGTATGAGATTTTGCTTTTGTCCTGTTTGGGGGTGTTATGCTTCTTGGCGGGTGGGTTGGCGGGTCTTGGGGCATTCCTGGGAAGGTCTAATACCGGGTAGAAGTGGTTGGGACAAAATCCAGGCCGATTTTTTTTTGGCTATTTCTGACATTTTGCTCAATGTAGCGTTTTCGGGGGCCTGTTTGGGGGGCTTCCTGGTGTTTGTGGGTGGGTTTCGGGGTCTGGGTGCACTGCTGGCTATATATACTTTACTTTGCAAGAGGTTTGAAGCAAATCCATGGCGGCAGAGGGGAGTTAGGGCCTAGCTGCAGAGCGCGCGCGGAGTGATTTGGGAAATTTGTGAAAAATTGACTAAGTCCCCATTTTTGTACTTTTGCTCTTTGGCTGTTTGGGGGTCTTCTACTCGTTTTCTCCTGGGTTGACGGCTCTGGGGCCATTGCTGGGAAGCTCTAATACCGGATAAAAGTGTTTTGGACCAAATCCCAGGCAGAAAATTTTTTGTGTTTTTGATGACTTGCTTGCCTTTGAGGTGCTCTTAGGGGGGGTTCCGTCTGCTTGTGGGTGAGTTTCGTGGTCTGGGAGCACTGCTGGGACACTCTAATCTTGATTGCATTTGCTTTTCAGGAAATCCGTCGTGGCAACCCCGACTTATGGCCTAGCTACGCAGCGCGTTTGGACCGAAGGCCGAGAAATATTGCAAGTATGAGATTTTGCTTTTGGCCTGTTTGGGGGTGTTATGCTTCTTGGCGGGTGGGTTGGCGGGTCTTGGGGCATTCCTGGGAAGGTCTAATACCGGGTAGAAGTGGTTGGGACAAAATCCAGGCCGATTTTTTTTTGGCTATTTCTGACATTTTGCTCAATGTAGCGTTTTCGGGGGCCTGTTTGGGGGGCTTCCTGGTGTTTGTGGGTGAGTTTCGGGGTCTGGGAGCACTGCTGGGACACTCTAATCTTGATTGCATTTGCTTTTCAGGAAATCCGTCGTGGCAACCCCGACTTATGGCCTATCTACGCAGCGCGTTTGGACCGAAGGCCGAGAAATATTGCAAGTATGAGATTTTGCTTTTGTCCTGTTTGGGGGTGTTATGCTTCTTGGCGGGTGGGTTGGCGGGTCTTGGGGCATTCCTGGGAAGGTCTAATACCGGGTAGAAGTGGTTGGGACAAAATCCAGGCCGATTTTTTTTTGGCTATTTCTGACATTTTGCTCAATGTAGCGTTTTCGGGGGCCTGTTTGGGGGGCTTCCTGGTGTTTGTGGGTGGGTTTCGGGGTCTGGGTGCACTGCTGGCTATAAATACTTTACTTTGCAAGAGGTTTGAAGCAAATCCATGGCGGCAGAGGGGAGTTAGGGCCTAGCTGCAGAGCGCGCGCGGAGTGATTTGGGAAATTTGTGAAAAATTGACTAAGTCCCCATTTTTGTACTTTTGCTCTTTGGCTGTTTGGGGGTCTTCTACTCGTTTTCTCCTGGGTTGACGGCTCTGGGGCCATTGCTGGGAAGCTCTAATACCGGATAAAAGTGTTTTGGACCAAATCCCAGGCAGAAAATTTTTTGTGTTTTTGATGACTTGCTTGCCTTTGAGGTGCTCTTAGGGGGGGTTCCGTCTGCTTGTGGGTGAGTTTCGTGGTCTGGGAGCACTGCTGGGACACTCTAATCTTGATTGCATTTGCTTTTCAGGAAATCCGTCGTGGCAACCCCGACTTATGGCCTAGCTACGCAGCGCGTTTGGACCGAAGGCCGAGAAATATTGCAAGTATGAGATTTTGCTTTTGGCCTGTTTGGGGGTGTTATGCTTCTTGGCGGGTGGGTTGGCGGGTCTTGGGGCATTCCTGGGAAGGTCTAATACCGGGTAGAAGTGGTTGGGACAAAATCCAGGCCGATTTTTTTTTGGCTATTTCTGACATTTTGCTCAATGTAGCGTTTTCGGGGGCCTGTTTGGGGGGCTTCCTGGTGTTTGTGGGTGAGTTTCGGGGTCTGGGAGCACTGCTGGGACACTCTAATCTTGATTGCATTTGCTTTTCAGGAAATCCGTCGTGGCAACCCCGACTTATGGCCTATCTACGCAGCGCGTTTGGACCGAAGGCCGAGAAATATTGCAAGTATGAGATTTTGCTTTTGTCCTGTTTGGGGGTGTTATGCTTCTTGGCGGGTGGGTTGGCGGGTCTTGGGGCATTCCTGGGAAGGTCTAATACCGGGTAGAAGTGGTTGGGACAAAATCCAGGCCGATTTTTTTTTGGCTGTTTCTGACATTTTGCTCAATGTAGCGTTTTCGGGGGCCTGTTTGGGGGGCTTCCTGGTGTTTGTGGGTGGGTTTCGGGGTCTGGGTGCACTGCTGGCTATATATACTTTACTTTGCAAGAAGTTTGAAGCAAATCCATGGCGGCAGAGGGGAGTTAGGGCCTAGCTGCAGAGCGCGCGCGGAGTGATTTGGGAAATTTGTGAAAAATTGACTAAGTCCCCATTTTTGTACTTTTGCTCTTTGGCTGTTTGGGGGTCTTCTACTCGTTTTCTCCTGGGTTGACGGCTCTGGGGCCATTGCTGGGAAGCTCTAATACCGGATAAAAGTGTTTTGGACCAAATCCCAGGCGGAAAATTTTTGTGTTTTTGATGACTTGCTTGCCTTTGAGGTGCTCTTAGGGGGGGTTCCGTCTGCTTGTGGGTGAGTTTCGTGGTCTGGGAGCACTGCTGGGACACTCTAATCTTGATTGCATTTGCTTTTCAGGAAATCCGTCGTGGCAACCCCGACTTATGGCCTAGCTACGCAGCGCGTTTGGACCGAAGGCCGAGAAATATTGCAAGTATGAGATTTTGCTTTTGGCCTGTTTGGGGGTGTTATGCTTCTTGGCGGGTGGGTTGGCGGGTCTTGGGGCATTCCTGGGAAGGTCTAATACCGGGTAGAAGTGGTTGGGACAAAATCCAGGCCGATTTTTTTTTGGCTATTTCTGACATTTTGCTCAATGTAGCGTTTTCGGGGGCCTGTTTGGGGGGCTTCCTGGTGTTTGTGAGTGAGTTTCGGGGTCTGGGAGCACTGCTGGGACACTCTAATCTTGATTGCATTTGCTTTTCAGGAAATCCGTCGTGGCAACCCCGACTTATGGCCTATCTACGCAGCGCGTTTGGACCGAAGGCCGAGAAATATTGCAAGTATGAGATTTTGCTTTTGTCCTGTTTGGGGGTGTTATGCTTCTTGGCGGGTGGGTTGGCGGGTCTTGGGGCATTCCTGGGAAGGTCTAATACCGGGTAGAAGTGGTTGGGACAAAATCCAGGCCGATTTTTTTTTGGCTATTTCTGACATTTTGCTCAATGTAGCGTTTTCGGGGGCCTGTTTGGGGGGCTTCCTAGTGTTTGTGGGTGGGTTTCGGGGTCTGGGTGCACTGCTGGCTATATATACTTTACTTTGCAAGAGGTTTGAAGCAAATCCATGGTGGCAGAGGGGAGTTAGGGCCTAGCTGCAGAGCGCGCGCGGAGTGATTTGGGAAATTTGTGAAAAATTGACTAAGTCCCCAATTTTGTACTTTTGCTCTTTGGCTGTTTGGGGGTCTTCTACTCGTTTTCTCCTGGGTTGACGGCTCTGGGGCCATTGCTGGGAAGCTCTAATACCGGATAAAAGTGTTTTGGACCAAATCCCAGGCGGAAAATTTTTGTGTTTTTGATGACTTGCTTGCCTTTGAGGTGCTCTTAGGGGGGGTTCCGTCTGTTTGTGGGTGAGTTTCGTGGTCTGGGAGCACTGCTGGGACACTCTAATCTTGATTGCATTTGCTTTTCAGGAAATCCGTCGTGGCAACCCCGACTTATGGCCTAGCTACGCAGCTCGTTTGGACCGAAGGCCGAGAAATATTGCAAGTATGAGATTTTGCTTTTGGCCTGTTTGGGGGTGTTATGCTTCTTGGCGGGTGGGTTGGGTTGGCGGGTCTTGGGGCATTCCTGGGAAGGTCTAATACCGGGTAGAAGTGGTTGGGACAAAATCCTCGCGGAAAAGCCTTTTGGCACTTTTTGTAACTTAGGGTTCGTTAGGGTTAGCCCTAGCAGCAGGATTGCATGTGTTTCGGGGTGTTCTAGATTTTTGCAACTGAGTTCTGGGGTCTTAGAGCACTCGTGAGAATGTGTAATTTTGGTTGCAAGTCATTTGAAGAAAATCCATGGTGGGAAAGGGGGGATTTGGCATAGTTAAAGAAAGCCTTTGCCACTATTCTTAACTTAGGGTTCGTTAGGGTTAGCAGTATTTCTATTGCATGTGTTTGAGTGGGGGGGATTTCGAGTCTTGGAGCGATGCTGGCTATGGCTACTTTTGCTTGGTTGCTTGCAAGTGGTTTGAATGCAATCCACGGTGGGTAAGGGGTAATTAGGAAGGGGGTACTTCGGCCTACTTTTACTTTCAAAGTAAGTTTTGTCACCAGTTTTCTGCTAGGCCTCGTTTTTTGAGATTTGATTGGGGGTCTTCTACATTTTTGCGACTGGCTTTAGTAAGGGTCTGGGTGGGAGCACTGCTAGGAAGATCTAATTTTGTTCTAAAACACAGTTTACAGTACACCTAGCTTGAGGGGAAAGATCCGCTACATTAATTTGCCCATACTTATTTATCCTTCAAAAGGTGACTCAGACAGAGTACGCACTTTCAAAAATATTGTACTGTCTACTAGGAAAATCAAATTGTGACTTTTTGCACTCCACAGCCTACATACCTTATATTTATTTATCAGTGGTGTTGTAATATTATATCACTTCCTGTTTTTCGTTGAATAATTACAGGCCGGGTTTCAGTCTCTGCAATGGAGAAAAAAGGATGGAGTCAGGCTTCACAGTAGCGAGCCACAATTCAGCATCAGGAAGGCAGTGGACAGGGTGTCTTCTGGTGACCAACATCGATTGACAAAGCGTCGGCTGCAATGGAGGAGTGCCGCTAATAAGAGGATTTTTTTTCTACAGGCAACTTACTTACCACTTCCAACAGGACAACTACAACCACATAGATACAGTATCCCTTGCCTTTTTCTCTGACTGTGACTGCATTTCTTGGATCTCTCTCTGCTTCTAAATTGATCCCTTAACACATCACTTAGTCCACTCCACTATCACATCTGCACCACACATAGTCATTTGTAAGTGCTCCTACGTAATTCGCAAGTCGCAGCACGCCCCAGCCCGTAGAGGACTGGGATGGCCCCAATGATGAAGCATGTCACCAAGGGGCAACCCTGGTGAGTGAGGGGACACCTAGAAAAAAAGCAATTTCTCCTTTTCTATCTACTATACCTTCCAGACCAACCCCATTGAGTGTTGTTGTGAATGGATTTATAGTGACCAGCAAGGCTCTCGGGTATCTGGCTACAGAGACCTTATGTTGAATATCGTTATCAATAATTCCACACAGGCTCTGTACTGTCGCATTCTTTCTTCCACAGTTGTCGAAAGTACTACTTACTTTTCACTGACATGCATGCAGTAGTGCATGCACTTTCAAAGATTGATGGATAGGTTTGTACCCAAAGAATTGTTTATGTTCAATTGTTTGTCTATGCTGTGCTTTTTTTTACAGGGTGTCTTCTGGTGACCAACATCGATGGACGAAGCGTCGGCTGCAATGGAGGAGTGCCGCTAATAAGAGGATTTTTTTTCTGCAGGCAACTTACTTACCACTTCCAACAGGACAACTACAACCACATAGATACAGTATCCTTTGCCTTTTTCTCTGACTGTGACTGCATTTCTTGGATCTCTCTCTGCTTCTAAATTGATCCCTTAACACATCACTTAGTCCACTCCACTATCACATCTGCACCACACATAGTCATTTGTAAGTGCTCCTACGTAATTCGCAAGTCGCAGCACGCCCCAGCCCGTAGAGGACTGGGATGGCACCAATGATGAAGCATGTCACCAAGGGGCAACCCTGGTGAGTGAGGGGACACCTAGAAAAAAAGCAATTTCTCCTTTTCTATCTACTATACCTTCCAGACCAACCCCATTGAGTGTTGTTGTGAATGGATTTATAGTGACCAGCAAGGCTCTCGGGTATCTGGCTACAGAGACCTTATGTTGAATATCGTTATCAATAATTCCACACAGGCCCTGTACTGTCGCATTCTTTCTTCCACAGTTGTCGAAAGTACTACTTACTTTTCACTGACATGCATGCAGTAGTGCATGCACTTTCAAAGATTGATGGATAGGTTTGTACCCAAAGAATTGTTTATGTTCAATTGTTTGTCTATGCTGTGCTTTTTTTTACAGGGTGTCTTCTGGTGACCAACATCGATGGACGAAGCGTCGGCTGCAATGGAGGAGTGCCGCTAATAAGAGGATTTTTTTTCTGCAGGAAACTTACTTACCACTTCCAACAGGACAACTACAACCACATAGATACAGTATCCCTTGCCTTTTTCTCTGACTGTGACTGCATTTCTTGGATCTCTCTCTGCTTCTAAATTGATCCCTTAACACATCACTTAGTCCACTCCACTATCACATCTGCACCACACATAGTCATTTGTAAGTGCTCCTACGTAATTCGCAAGTCGCAGCACGCCCCAGCCCGTAGAGGACTGGGATGGCACCAATGATGAAGCATGTCACCAAGGGGCAACCCTGGTGAGTGAGGGGACACCTAGAAAAAAAGCAATTTCTCCTTTTCTATCTACTATACCTTCCAGACCAACCCCATTGAGTGTTGTTGTGAATGGATTTATAGTGACCAGCAAGGCTCTCGGGTATCTGGCTACAGAGACCTTATGTTGAATATCGTTATCAATAATTCCACACAGGCCCTGTACTGTCGCATTCTTTCTTCCACAGTTGTCGAAAGTACTACTTACTTTTCACTGACATGCATGCAGTAGTGCATGCACTTTCAAAGATTGATGGATAGGTTTGTACCCAAAGAATTGTTTATGTTCAATTGTTTGTCTATGCTGTGCTTTTTTTTACAGGGTGTCTTCTGGTGACCAACATCGATGGACGAAGCGTCGGCTGCAATGGAGGAGTGCCGCTAATAAGAGGATTTTTTTTCTGCAGGAAACTTACTTACCACTTCCAACAGGACAACTACAACCACATAGATACAGTATCCCTTGCCTTTTTCTCTGACTGTGACTGCATTTCTTGGATCTCTCTCTGCTTCTAAATTGATCCCTTAACACATCACTTAGTCCACTCCACTATCACATCTGCACCACACATAGTCATTTGTAAGTGCTCCTACGTAATTCGCAAGTCGCAGCACGCCCCAGCCCGTAGAGGACTGGGATGGCCCCAATGATGAAGCATGTCACCAAGGGGCAACCCTGGTGAGTGAGGGGACACCTAGAAAAAAAGCAATTTCTCCTTTTCTATCTACTATACCTTCCAGACCAACCCCATTGAGTGTTGTTGTGAATGGATTTATAGTGACCAGCAAGGCTCTCGGGTATCTGGCTACAGAGACCTTATGTTGAATATCGTTATCAATAATTCCACACAGGCCCTGTACTGTCGCATTCTTTCTTCCACAGTTGTCGAAAGTACTACTTACTTTTCACTGACATGCATGCAGTAGTGCATGCACTTTCAAAGATTGATGGATAGGTTTGTGCCCAAAGAATTGTTTATGTTCAATTGTTTGTCTATGCTGTGCTTTTTTTTACAGGGTGTCTTCTGGTGACCAACATCGATGGACGAAGCGTCGGCTGCAATGGAGGAGTGCCGCTAATAAGAGGATTTTTTTTCTGCAGGCAACTTACTTACCACTTCCAACAGGACAACTACAACCACATAGATACAGTATCCCTTGCCTTTTTCTCTGACTGTGACTGCATTTCTTGGATCTCTCTCTGCTTCTAAATTGATCCCTTAACACATCACTTAGTCCACTCCACTATCACATCTGCACCACACATAGTCATTTGTAAGTGCTCCTACGTAATTCGCAAGTCGCAGCACGCCCCAGCCCGTAGAGGACTGGGATGGCACCAATGATGAAGCATGTCACCAAGGGGCAACCCTGGTGAGTGAGGGGACACCTAGAAAAAAAGCAATTTCTCCTTTTCTATCTACTATACCTTCCAGACCAACCCCATTGAGTGTTGTTGTGAATGGATTTATAGTGACCAGCAAGGCTCTCGGGTATCTGGCTACAGAGACCTTATGTTGAATATCGTTATCAATAATTCCACACAGGCCCTGTACTGTCGCATTCTTTCTTCCACAGTTGTCGAAAGTACTACTTACTTTTCACTGACATGCATGCAGTAGTGCATGCACTTTCAAAGATTGATGGATAGGTTGTACCCAAAGAATTGTTTATGTTCAATTGTTTGTCTATGCTGTGCTTTTTTTTACAGGGTGTCTTCTGGTGACCAACATCGATGGACGAAGCGTCGGCTGCAATGGAGGAGTGCCGCTAATAAGAGGATTTTTTTTCTGCAGGAAACTTACTTACCACTTCCAACAGGACAACTACAACCACATAGATACAGTATCCCTTGCCTTTTTCTCTGACTGTGACTGCATTTCTTGGATCTCTCTCTGCTTCTAAATTGATCCCTTAACACATCACTTAGTCCACTCCACTATCACATCTGCACCACACATAGTCATTTGTAAGTGCTCCTACGTAATTCGCAAGTCGCAGCACGCCCCAGCCCGTAGAGGACTGGGATGGCCCCAATGATGAAGCATGTCACCAAGGGGCAACCCTGGTGAGTGAGGGGACACCTAGAAAAAAAGCAATTTCTCCTTTTCTATCTACTATACCTTCCAGACCAACCCCATTGAGTGTTGTTGTGAATGGATTTATAGTGACCAGCAAGGCTCTCGGGTATCTGGCTACAGAGACCTTATGTTGAATATCGTTATCAATAATTCCACACAGGCCCTGTACTGTCGCATTCTTTCTTCCACAGTTGTCGAAAGTACTACTTACTTTTCACTGACATGCATGCAGTAGTGCATGCACTTTCAAAGATTGATGGATAGGTTTGTACCCAAAGAATTGTTTATGTTCAATTGTTTGTCTATGCTGTGCTTTTTTTTACAGGGTGTCTTCTGGTGACCAACATCGATGGACGAAGCGTCGGCTGCAATGGAGGAGTGCCGCTAATAAGAGGATTTTTTTTCTGCAGGCAACTTACTTACCACTTCCAACAGGACAACTACAACCACATAGATACAGTATCCCTTGCCTTTTTCTCTGACTGTGACTGCATTTCTTGGATCTCTCTCTGCTTCTAAATTGATCCCTTAACACATCACTTAGTCCACTCCACTATCACATCTGCACCACACATAGTCATTTGTAAGTGCTCCTACGTAATTCGCAAGTCGCAGCACGCCCCAGCCCGTAGAGGACTGGGATGGCACCAATGATGAAGCATGTCACCAAGGGGCAACCCTGGTGAGTGAGGGGACACCTAGAAAAAAAGCAATTTCTCCTTTTCTATCTACTATACCTTCCAGACCAACCCCATTGAGTGTTGTTGTGAATGGATTTATAGTGACCAGCAAGGCTCTCGGGTATCTGGCTACAGAGACCTTATGTTGAATATCGTTATCAATAATTCCACACAGGCCCTGTACTGTCGCATTCTTTCTTCCACAGTTGTCGAAAGTACTACTTACTTTTCACTGACATGCATGCAGTAGTGCATGCACTTTCAAAGATTGATGGATAGGTTGTACCCAAAGAATTGTTTATGTTCAATTGTTTGTCTATGCTGTGCTTTTTTTTACAGGGTGTCTTCTGGTGACCAACATCGATGGACGAAGCGTCGGCTGCAATGGAGGAGTGCCGCTAATAAGAGGATTTTTTTTCTGCAGGAAACTTACTTACCACTTCCAACAGGACAACTACAACCACATAGATACAGTATCCCTTGCCTTTTTCTCTGACTGTGACTGCATTTCTTGGATCTCTCTCTGCTTCTAAATTGATCCCTTAACACATCACTTAGTCCACTCCACTATCACATCTGCACCACACATAGTCATTTGTAAGTGCTCCTACGTAATTCGCAAGTCGCAGCACGCCCCAGCCCGTAGAGGACTGGGATGACCCCAATGATGAAGCATGTCACCAAGGGGCAACCCTGGTGAGTGAGGGGACACCTAGAAAAAAAGCAATTTCTCCTTTTCTATCTACTATACCTTCCAGACCAACCCCATTGAGTGTTGTTGTGAATGGATTTATAGTGACCAGCAAGGCTCTCGGGTATCTGGCTACAGAGACCTTATGTTGAATATCGTTATCAATAATTCCACACAGGCCCTGTACTGTCGCATTCTTTCTTCCACAGTTGTCGAAAGTACTACTTACTTTTCACTGACATGCATGCAGTAGTGCATGCACTTTCAAAGATTGATGGATAGGTTTGTACCCAAAGATTTGTTTATGTTCACAATTGTTTGTCCATGCTGTGCTTTTTTTCTTGTCTCCCAAAACCTTTCCCAAAAACCCCCGTACCCATCCATTTTTCAAACCCTAACCCTCTTCCCCCGGGCTGTGTGGTTTTGATTGATGTGTGACTAAATTACAGCAATAAATCCACACACTTGCTGGGGAGGATAAGGTGATAGCAGCAGGCTGGTGAAGAAATCCGAGGATATATTCTTACTCTGCTTGACAAAGACCCATGGCTAATGTCAAAGAACTTCAACCGAATTAGTAGTTATACTTTACCATTTGTCAGGCTACAATGTGGCACTGTTCTAGTGTTCTTCTGTCACCTGCTATATTCTCAGTTGTACCGTTGAATTGCTCAGGAGGACAAACCAGATTTCATTTTCTTTTCTTTCATAGGCATGCAACTGCCACTGTGTCACACCACTAGTACCACCGCTATGAGGAAATTTTATCCGACCAAGATTGCCAACCTTATTCGCTGTTTCCCGTGGAGCCAGCCCTGGGTCTAGCCCTACTTTCAAACACAAATTACAGGTAAGATAAGCGTTTGGTGGTTTGGGGGTATAATGGAGTATTAGTAGGAGAGACGAGAGACTGACGGTAGTACTACTAAAGTCCTAGGACTCTTGGATTCACTTCACTTACTCTGTGAGAGGCACTTAGTGTTGAAAACATTTGGGCATTTACACTTAAAGGAAGAAAATGGAACTAAACTTTCAGGAAAACAAAGTCACTGTTAAACCCCCAACCACCAGGCAAGCAGTAAGAAACGGGTATGCTCAGATAAAGTTTGAAGAAGTATATTTATATCCCTAACAAAATAATCTCCCGCAAGACCCTCCCTAACCCCAACGATTGTCCTTCAAAAGTCCCCAAAAACCCAACTCCCGATTCCCACCCCCCAAAAGTCTCTAAAAAAGGGGCAAGGGACACTATGGGTGGATGCTGTGTACTTTTTGGGCCAGGCCATCATGCTCCTGGCGGAGCAAGGCGTTCTCTACGCGGAGCCCCTCCAACTGGTTTGAAAAGTGGTGGAGCTCCTGCTGGAGGCGGGACACCATCAGGGTACTGCGGAGCAGGCGTGCCTTCAATGCCTTGCAGGTGCAACGGCTGTGAGAGGAAGCTGTTGTCCTTGCTAGTCGGCGTTGGCGTTTGGCTTTGGCAGCCCGGCTCAGTCTGGGTGGACCACTGTGCTGGGTGGCACTGGCAGCCCGTGGGGGCACGGAGGCCGATGCAGACGACGTAGTTGTTGTGGTCGACTGCACACTTTCTTCGTCCTCCAGGGCCACCAGCCGCCGATATTCGGCCACAGTGGCATCGATCCTCCGATGCCGGGCCGCTTTAGCCAGCTCCTTCCTCCTTGTTCGTTTGGAAGGAGAACCTATATGAAGAAAGAAAGACATAGTCTGTAACCAATGCTCTTTAAGATTAACTCAATCATTCAGCAGAAATTTGTGTTGCACTACAACTAGCTAATTGCAAGCGCATTACATAACTATTGAGGCCAGTATCTATCTAACCTCACACTTCTTCATCCTTGCTCTAACATTAGTGGGAGTTTAAGGAACAAATTCTACGAGCACTATGGACTTCCATTGGAGTCGACTATGAAAGTACACCAGTCTTATTCTTCTTCTTGTCTCTTGTTTAGGAAAATTGGTACGTTATCTTCTGCAAGCCGGCATAATGCCAGCGCAGTAAACTTGCACCCGAGAAAAAGAGACGCACGCCATGAGGAGTGACCTAGACTTGCGTTGCGTTACTGTACCCGTCCAGTACATGCAGGTGGTGAAGCTCTTACTTTTCTATTACGGGTGGCACTGAGAATACTCTGTTACAACTCAAGGGCTACTGCTTAATTAATTTAACTTTCACCCTACAGTGGAAATGAGTACTAGAAATGGAAAATTGAAGAAGATAAATAATCTGATTATCTATCACTTCACATGGGATGTTTTTGCTTATATATGGGATGACTTTAGGTGCTTTGCTTTTTATTGAGTGACCACTGATACATCCACACATGAATGACTGAGTACTACTAAACTTATTAAGAGAGGTAGGGAGTGGCCACCGTAATAACCGGATCTATGCTGTGCTTGCAATACAAACTACTGCTACTATTGATGGTAGTATTTGGACAAAATTAAAACTTCTTTTCCTTGCCTTTCCTACACTGGAACGGACGTGCGGGTGCAGTGTTACATGCTCTTCAAAGTTACACTTAGTTCATCCACTGACCGTCTACTCTCTCTAGATCATGGGTACTCACAAACTTTCTCTCAGGGGCTAAATTTACAGTGTAGTTTGTGGCCGAGGGCTGCACTGGTGGGGGCGGAGTCAGAGGGGGCGGGGCTAAAGCAAAACAAAAACTTGTGACCTTTAGGTTGCACACAGGTCCCTGCAGCAGATGCCTTCATCCACTGAGCCACCAGACCCAGCATTTACATACATCTCTCTCCCTCCTGCTCTCCCTCCTGCCCTCCCTCTCCATCTCTCTCTCCCTCCTGCCCTCCCTCTCCCTCCCCCTCTGTCATCTCACTGTGTGTGTGTCTATCTGTGTCAGCCTTCAGCCCGGGTTGAGACCACTTCCTCAACGCGCACACACAGACAACAACACCAAAGTACTTAACAGGTCTTTAAAAGACCATTAACATATTATTGAGGCTTTGTTTGTTGTAGCGCCCCTGCATCTCCACCCTGACAATCACTGCTTGCCCGGCCCCACAGAGCAGAGGCTTTGTTCTATTTCACCTCTTTGTGGCCTTGCATCTCCACTCTGCTCTGTGGGGGCCGGGGGAGCAGTGATTGTCAGAGTGGAGATGCAGGGGCGCTAACAGGTGAAATACAAAAAAGCCTCTGCTCTGTGGGGCCGGGGGAGCAGTGATTGTCTGCAAGGTCTGCGCACCGCCAAGGAAGGCTTGCCGGGCCACCACCGGCCCGCGGGCCGTACTATGAGTACCCCTGCTCTAGATACACATATGCTATCTAAGAGTCAGATAGTAGCATGATCCAGGTATATGGACACATACAGTTTCTGTGTCACCCACCCACGCTGTTGTCCTTCCACCCATCGTTGCTTCATCATTCACCCAGCCATGCATCTCATATTCTTGCCTTCCCAGCTAGTCTTCAATCTCAATAAGTAAGGAATATATAAGAGCTTACCTCTGGCCACCACCACCACCGTCTCAACTCTCACAGCCGCCGCCTCCTCCCCTGAAGAATTGCCCTCCGCCTCCGTGTCGAGCACCACCACCTCCACGCTGGCCCCGCCACCAGATGTTCCACCTACAAAGTACATTTAAGAATGTTAGAATAAAGCACTCACTAGTCTTTGGTCTAGGAATGAACACATGTGAAAACAATGTAATTTGTGACTGTCTACTTTAAAGTTAAAAAAAATGTCCCTTTTTCCAGGGAAGGTTGTCTTGCTGCACTTTTTGGCACAACTGATGAAGGCTGGTTTTTTAACACGCACCATTTTTCTCCACACAGACAGAAGATGGACTTCTAACAACAAGATCAAGTTGAAACCAGGTGAGAGCTCGGCTCGACCACAAGAAATGTCTTCAATTAATCGTCAGCACTAACCACTTTTCCATTATCAGTTAAACGTTTAGTTTTATTATGAATTCATTTTAATAAATGTGTTTACTTTTAATAAAGCTTTTAAACTTAAATACAATCTGTGTTTTTTGGTCCAGACTAGAGTGACTGAGCGAAAGGTTTTGCAATTTTTGCAAGCATGAGTCCAGATAGAACACTTCAAAAGACATTATGGACAATCCCAGAGGACTGCACTAAGTTGATAGAGCTATTGCTGACTAGAATCATGGGAGTTTCGCCAACCGTTCAATCTTAGTTAGCTACACAGACAGACTAATAAGAATAATCTAGTAATACCACAGGGAGTCATAGTAGAGGCAGGATAAGAATTTAGATACAGTCTACAAGAAGATCAAAGACAATTTTGAAAAAAGTCAAATGAGGAACGCTAGGAAAAATAGGTACTAGTCTAAAATGAAAACTTACTGGGGCCAGCAAAGGAGCCCTCGCCTGCCCGATCCTGGCCCTGTTGAACAGCATCCGCCGCCTGCTGCTCCTGTGTCCTCCTCTCGCCCCTGGGGGGAGCTGACGTACAACATGAAAGAAAGAACAGAAAACATGGATGATTGTTGCTTGTCAATGTCAACTAAATCAAACATTTCAAAAGAACAATAACAAAATATTTCCGCGAAATTATATTGATTAGGGTTAGTTTTCATTTATTTGCGGACCCGTGACTTCGAAAGTCACGTAACTCACTAAACAAAGTACTGAAAGGTTCACCTAGGACTGGCAGGCAGCAGTCCGCAGGCAAGACGCAAAGTGACAGACAAACTCCATTGTGATTTCAGTCAGATCAGTGACAACACTAACAGTTGCCTGCTACATTACCAGTCATTTAAATAGTCAAACTATCAATCCACCACCACTATTTTTCTTATTGTCAGGGGTACAAAGGAAGGGGCAGATTTAAGCCCCTTGCGGCTCTTTTGCTCCGTTCTTGCGTGACTTTTGTGACGCAGCAGCTAAACAAAAAAGGGCGCCATGGTGCGGCGTATAATATTATAACAACGTGACGCATTTGAGAGATGCATCCCGTTATAAAGCCCTGCTCCATCAGGGGGCGTTCCGGCGCAAGGGAGGGCATTCCTGCGCTGGAACACATCCTAAAAGTGGCTGAGGGAAATCTACAAAATTTCAATCAGTCACCTTTAGGACAATGATGCGTCACACAAACCCTGCACCTGCTTGAAGCAGACGTACGGCTTGACCCAGCATTGGGGAGATAGGGTACCCCAGAGCATTGCTGGAGCTGAGCCATCGTTGCGACGCAACTCCAGCAGTAAAGCTTCGGTGACGTTTTGGGCCCATGGTGCGCCGCATTGCAAATACGGCGCACCATGTTTGGTGGTGGTAGAGGGCCGCACAATTAATGGCGCATCCCTGCTACTTTGCAGGGATGCGACGGTAATTGCAATTCTGCCCCTTAGGGGCATACTTACTTACGCGTTCTGGCGCATCTCCAGAGATGCGCCAGATCAAATGCGTCACGCAAAACTACCCTTGCGACACAGCAGATGCGCCTCATTTACAATGCGGAGCGCCCTGGCGCAAGGGTAGGCACTTGCGTGACGCATCTCGTCACGTAAGAGCGGCGCATCGCTGGAGTCACGTCGCCAACGCAATGCAACTCCAGTAATGCTCAGGGCCACCCAATACTTAACATGCTGTGTCAGTCCTTTCGCCTGCTTCAAGCAGGCATAAGGAATTGAATTGACGTAGCAGCGTCGCAGAAGTGCCTGCGTTAAATCTTGTAGATTTCACGCAGGCAATTTTGCGAGGCGCACAGCCACCGGACCGCCCACCCTGCGTACTAGGAACGCACCCATTGTGGTGCAGGCCCATGGCTTTATAACGTGACGCATCTCCCTAGATGCGTCATGCTGTAAATGACTCGCAGGGATGCGGCACGTTTATGCCGCTGTTGCGTCACGCAAGGCAACGTAAACGTGGCGCAAGGGGCTTGTAAATGTAATTTGCCCCCTAGTGTCTAGCATTACGCAGTTCTCTAAAGTACACTCATACATAATAGTTACTCAGGCCAATGAGACCACGAAATAGAAAACAAATAAGCATAGTAGCAACGCCACTGAGAAGGAGAGCAGTGCACCTGAAATGCACAGAAGATTTTGAAATATAATTTAACTACAATGTAATCGTCATCAGCGGCATTATTGGCTTGCTCCATGTAAAAAACAAATATTTGCAATACAACAACACAGAGCAGGAGAAAACATCATAGTAGTGAGTGATGAAATGGCTACTACTACTCACCAAGCCCGGGGATCTCCAAGCCGAGCTGGTCCAGCAGGTCGCGCTCCCGGTCCAGGAGGTCCGTCCAGTGATGGGTGACCTGGCTGTAGGTGCGCTGGACCCCGTAGAGGTGGGATATGGCCCAGCACACCTTCTCCCACCGCTTCCGGCGCTCCCGCATGTTGTAGCCGCCGGCCGCGATCCTGCCGCCTCCCGCGATGGTCCTGGGCAGGTGGCGCTGGACGAAGTAGACCAGCGCGCCCACTTCCTCCGGGCTGAATATCTCCCGTCACGTCACCTGCTCCCCCCTCAATCTCCCGCATGCTGTCCTGGCACTGGGTCCAGTACTACTCCCCGCCGCCGCTGCGGCCCTCAAGTGCCTGGGCAGCTTCACGGCGCCTGGCTTGACCATGGTCTGGGCAGGTAAGGTAGGAAGAAGTAGAAAATTAAGAAAGAATAGGATAGGGAAGAAGAAAAGAAAAGAGTTTAAAAAAGTAGTTTAAAAGTAAAGAAAAATAGCAGAAAAGACAAAAATATACAGCTAGGAAAAGAGAGGGATAGATAAGAAGCAAAATCGTAAAAAAAAAAACTGAAAACAAGCAAAGGATGGCAAAGATACCAAGAGGATTAAACACCATGCCCAGACACAGGAAATGAATGAAAAACAAGATGGCCGGCGCCCGTTCACGAGCGCGAAAGTAAGTTCGCGCGAGATTTCCCTCGCGATCTCGTGCGAACCTCTAGATTTCCCTCGCGATCTCGTGCGAACCTCTACTCGCAATGCGCTTACTGCGCGAGATTATACATAGCGGGCGGAAACGGAAATACGTCACGCAAACAAAATGACCGCGCCCGTACTCGACCTTGGGGTAAATTCGCGTGTTGCGCTGCAAGCGGCTCGCGAATACTGCAAAAAAACTCGCGAAACAACAAGCCGCAAAAAAATAAAAAGCTAATTCGCACGAATTGGCAGCTTCCGCGGTCGGTTTCGCACGACGCCGCGCCCCGCGAATAGCGCGAAAAAAACGAAAAACGATTTTAGCAAAAGCAAAAGCAATGAGCAGGTGCAAAAGGTCAACCTCATGATTTGTAACGATTCCCTGTAGTGCTTCCTGAGGGGGCCCTCCAGAATTCGGTTGCCTGCTTGTAACTATTGTGTGACCCTGCTCTGACCTTAACTGTATGCCACAAAGGTCCTGATTTACAGCTAAAGGAGCAGACAAGCAGGTGCCAGGCTGGAACTTCAAATTCTTTCAGTGACACATTAATTAGCCCCTAATTCATTATTGTCAGTTGGGGCAGGGCAGGTGTTGTTAATAAACTAACCCCAAATTAATTCATGTCAGTTCAAGCAGGGCAGGTGGGCTTGCTTTTCCCCCCCATCTTCTACAGTGATGATGAACCAGAGGGTGGCATTGATGTAACAGAGGGTGGCATGGGTCAAAGAGAGGGTGCCAGTGGTGAAACAGAGGGTGCTGGGAGGCTGTGATGATGAACCAGACGTAGAAACAACATAATCGCGACCGTTGCGAGCCGACAAGTAAGTTCGCAATTGTGAACTAGTACTAAATCCTCGCGAACTGGCAGAAACACTTGCGAACACAAAAAAAAAAAAATCCGCAAATTCGCGAGAATTCGCGGATTTTGCGGATTGCGAATTCGCAAATCCGCAAAATTCGCGAACGCGAGATTCGCAAAATTTGGTAGCCATCTTCACTCAAAGGGTGTTGGAGGGAGGGAGGCCTGCACTACTACTCCCACCATTCCTACTGGCCCACACCCCAGCATCATGGAGGACTCCCCCACCCATCCGCATGTGTCAGCCATTGCACTGTTTGACAAACAGACTTACAGGTTGGTAGCCATCTTCACTCAAAGGGTGTTGGAGGGAGGGAGGCCTGCACTACTACTCCCACAATTCCCCCTGGCCCACACCCCAGCATCATTGAGGACTCCCCCACCCAAGCAGCATGTGTCAGCCATTGCACTGTTTAACAAACAGACTTACAGGTTGCCAGCCATCTTCACTCAAAGGGTGTTGGAGGGAGGGAGGCCTGCACTACTACTCCCACCATTCCCCCTGGACCACACCCCAGCATCATGGAGGACTCCCCCACCCAGCAGCATGTGTCAGCCATTGCACTGTTTGACAAACAGACATACAGGTTGGTAGCCATCTTCACTCAAAGGGTGCTGGAGGGAGGGAGGCCTGCACTACTACTCCCACCATTCCCCCTGGCCCACACCCCAGCATCATGGAGGACTCCCCCACCCAGCAGCATGTGTCAGCCATTGCACTGTTTGACAAACAGACTTACAGGTTGGTAGCCATCTTCACTCAAAGGGTGTTGGAGGGAGGGAGGCCTGCACTACTACTCCCACCATTCCCCCTGGCCCACACCCCAGCATCATAGAGGACTCCCCCACCCAGCAGCATCTGTCAGCCATTGCACTGTTTGACAAACAGACTTACAGGTTGGTAGCCATCTTCACTCAAAGGGTGTTGGAGGGAGGGAGGGAGGGAGGCCTGCACTACTACTCCCACCATTCCCCCTGGCCCACACCCCAGCATCATGGAGGACTCCCCCACCCAGCTGCATGTGTCAGCCATTGCCTCCTGCACAGCGACTTAACAGGTACGTTTCTACAGTAAATCCGCACGAAGTGTGTGTGTGTGCCCTGCATCCAGTTAACCTACAACAATCCAAAATAAAGCATTGACAATCAATATGTATGACTCCATGATGTCCCCCAGCACTATTAAATGTTACACAATGTTGCCATCATAACTACAACTGATGACTGCATATGTAAGTAGTGTACAGACAGATGATGATACGCAGATGACACAAACACTGACCACTCCCCATCTACTCCACAGGTGACGAACATCTCACTGCTGAGGACAACACCAACAACCAGCAGAGCCAGTCTCCACCAGCGGCCCATGGACTCTCTGAAGCCGACTCCCAGGACAGTATGGATGATGAGCTCCGGGCCGGCCCATCAGGTGTTCCACAGACCCAGAGGTCCCATGACCCCATCCTCCCCACCTCCACCTCTGCTGCCACTACAACGCAGCAGACCCCTGCAGCCACGGCCTCTACCACCGCTACCACCACAGCCACCATCGCCACAGCCACCAATACCACCAGGTCCACCAGTACCACCTGCAGCAACCTCCCTGTCCCCAGGGACGACCGACCCACACCAACAGCTGTGGAGGGCAGGGAGAGAGTGCGTGGTCCCCAAGTGGCGAGGGAAGAGGTCCGTGGCGGCAGAACAAGTGGGAGGGCCAGGGTCAACACCAGACCTCGGGAGGAGTGGACACCATCCCTGGACCACTTCAACAGAGTTGTGGAGGCCTACCAAGAGGTCCAGGGACAAAGTGGCCGGTCGGAAGAATTCATGAGGGAGCTCGTCCTGCTGATGAGGTCCATTGATAACCGTCTGGGACAGATGGTGGACCTCATGGGCCAGCAAGTGGCGTCGCAGAGGGACAGGCCTGTGTCCCAACCACCACCTCCGTCCTCTCTTGTTGTGCCGCAGGATGACAGTGATCCATCCTCCCCTGCGCCAACAGAGAGGGATGAGTCCACTGACGTCGCTGGCCAATCAGCAGGCCCCCCCCCAAAAGATCTAGGGGGCGTCCTAAGAAGAGACTGGGAGTCGCTGGAGGCAATGCACCTACCACAAGCCAGTCACGGAGCCAGCCGTCAAGACCACCCTCTTCCCAACTGCATTCACACTTTGGACTATCCTTGCCCACATTGCCCTGGCAATGGCACCTCACTGTTGGACTGGGTCACCACATCCCTGTGGACTCTACTCTTACAACTCATTGAACTGGACTGTGAACTCACTGCTCATTCCACACCTTCCTGTAAATATCACTGCACCAATCACATGTTCACTCCAAAAATTAAATACTTGATGCACAATATTTTGTGTTGTGATTTTTATAGTGCAGTATGTAGATATTTCCAGATGTCCATGATGTGTATCAATGATGTATAGTATGCAGGCCAGGGACCCTCTGTAGCACCTAGGGAGACACAACAGAACAACAGTCACTGGTGTCAATGTGGCAACACACAGATCACAGCACACAAAATAACCTAAACTACACAGCCAAATTACACAATGTCTAGCAAATGTGCACAAATACAGTCCGATACACATCTCGGCACAGAACTTCCATTTCACTAACTGCACACATGGGTGACAGTACATGTGGCCATTGGTTACTGCCACGCATAGCCATTCAGAACACGAACAACATCAGACAATGTTCACATAGTACCTAGTCACCCACCTTCAAGTGAAGTAGCGGTCGATGAGCTGTTGGCGCTGATCAACTCCTTCCTCCTCTCCACTGTCCTCATCACTGGATTCTGGTCCCTGAGCAGGTTGTGGCCTTGGGTCATCACCATCATCCAGGAGCAGGGGGACCCTCCTGTGGATGGCCAGGTTGTGCAGCATACTGCATGCACACAAAGATCTGGCACACCTTCACAGGCGAATATGCCAGTGCGCCTCCGGTCTTGTCAAGGCACCGGAACCTTGACTTAAGCAGTCCGAAAGGCCGCTCAATCACCCGTCGGGTCCTGCCATGGGCATCATTGTAGCGGATGTCTGCTGGTGTCCGGGGATTCCGTAGTGGGCACAACAGCCATGGGCGACTGGATTATGCTGAGTCACCTGTGAACGGAAAACACACATTGCAATGTTGTACAGCCAGAGTGCAGGAAGTGACACACAGCACGCCATTGCAGTAGTGTAACTCACCCACAATCCATGCACGTTCGGGATGCAGATTCTCCATCATCTGTGGCACCATGCTGTTCCTCATGATGTACGAATCATGGGCTGAACCGGGAAACTTAGCACACACATGTGAAATTGTCATGTCTGCAAGGCACACCACCTGCACATTCATGGAGTGGTAGTGTTTCCGATTACGATAAATGTGCTCTGTCGCATGCGGTGGCAACAGAGCTACATGTGTGCAATCGATGGCACCGACCACATATGGGATGCCCCCAAGGGCATAGAAGTCACCCTTCACAGCAGCCAATTCACGTCCCCCCGGGGAAATGTATGTATTGATTGCGAAATAGCATCACAGCCGCATGAACGTCCCTAAGCGTGGAAGGGTATACTCAGATGTGAGTCCCTTGCTCATTGCACCATCAGGATTCAAGCAAGCCGGGCCGAAGAGGCTGAAATGCCAGAAACCGGTCCCCGGTAGCTTGTTTCCTTCCCAGTGTAAGAATTGGCTTTTGTAGTTTGGTTTGCCCTGTTCCCATCATGCACTGGGACAGGAACAGACTAATTTGCATACAGCCAGGTTCTGAAACTGGGATGGTGCAGTGAGCTAAAAAACGGTGTTGGATCTAGCCCTGATCTCTTGACTGGGTGAGAGTATTCTGTTTAATTCAGAGACTCTGTCCCTCACCACCCCTTGTTGTAAATATTTTTGTCCACCCTAAGCGTGGAAGGGTATACTCAGATGTGAGTCCCTTGCTCATTGCACCATCAGGATTCAAGCAAGCCGGGCTGAAGAGGCTGAAATGCCAGAAACCGGTCCCCGGTAGCTTGTTTCCTTCCCAGTGTAAGAATTGGCTTTTGTAGTTTGGTTTGCCCTGTTCCCATCATGCACTGGGACAGGAACAGACTAATTTGCATACAGCCAGGTTCTGAAACTGGGATGGTGCAGTGAGCTAAAAAACGGTGTTGGATCTAGCCCTGATCTCTTGACTGGGTGAGAGTATTCTGTTTAATTCAGAGACTCTGTCCCTCACCACCCCTTGTTGTAAATATTTTTGTCCACCCTAAGCGTGGAAGGGTATACTCAGATGTGAGTCCCTTGCTCATTGCACCATCAGGATTCAAGCAAGCCGGGCCGAAGAGGCTGAAATGCCAGAAACCGGTCCCCGGTAGCTTGTTTCCTTCCCAGTGTAAGAATTGGCTTTTGTAGTTTGGTTTGCCCTGTTCCCATCATGCACTGGGACAGGAACAGACTAATTTGCATACAGCCAGGTTCTGAAAGTGGGATGGTGCAGTGAGCTAAAAAACGGTGTTGGATCTAGCCCTGATCTCTTGACTGGGTGAGAGTATTCTGTTTAATTCAGAGACTTTGTCCCTCACCACCCCTTGTTGTAAATATTTTTGTCCACCCTAAGCGTGGAAGGGTATACTCAGATGTGAGTCCCTTGCTCATTGCACCATCAGGATTCAAGCAAGCCGGGCCGAAGAGGCTGAAATGCCAGAAACCGGTCCCCGGTAGCTTGTTTCCTTCCCAGTGTAAGAATTGGCTTTTGTAGTTTGGTTTGCCCTGTTCCCATCATGCACTGGGACAGGAACAGACTAATTTGCATACAGCCAGGTTCTGAAACTGGGATGGTGCAGTGAGCTAAAAAACGGTGTTGGATCTAGCCCTGATCTCTTGACTGGGTGAGAGTATTCTGTTTAATTCAGAGACTCTGTCCCTCACCACCCCTTGTTGTAAATATTTTTGTCCACCCTAAGCGTGGAAGGGTATACTCCGATGTGAGTCCCTTGCTCATTGCACCATCAGGATTCAAGCAAGCCGGGCCGAAGAGGCTGAAATGCCAGAAACCGGTCCCCGGTAGCTTGTTTCCTTCCCAGTGTAAGAATTGGCTTTTGTAGTTTGGTTTGCCCTGTTCCCATCATGCACTGGGACAGGAACAGACTAATTTGCATACAGCCAGGTTCTGAAACTGGGATGGTGCAGTGAGCTAAAAAACGGTGTTGGATCTAGCCCTGATCTCTTGACTGGGTGAGAGTATTCTGTTTAATTCAGAGACTCTGTCCCTCACCACCCCTTGTTGTAAATATTTTTGTCCACCCTAAGCGTGGAAGGGTATACTCAGATGTGAGTCCCTTGCTCATTGCACCATCAGGATTCAAGCAAGCCGGGCCGAAGAGGCTGAAATGCCAGAAACCGGTCCCCGGTAGCTTGTTTCCTTCCCAGTGTAAGAATTGGCTTTTGTAGTTTGGTTTGCCCTGTTCCCATCATGCACTGGGACAGGAACAGACTAATTTGCATACAGCCAGGTTCTGAAACTGGGATGGTGCAGTGAGCTAAAAAACGGTGTTGGATCTAGCCCTGATCTCTTGACTGGGTGAGAGTATTCTGTTTAATTCAGAGACTCTGTCCCTCACCACCCCTTGTTGTAAATATTTTTGTCCACCCTAAGCGTGGAAGGGTATACTCAGATGTGAGTCCCTTGCTCATTGCACCATCAGGATTCAAGCAAGCCGGGCCGAAGAGGCTGAAATGCCAGAAACCGGTCCCCGGTAGCTTGTTTCCTTCCCAGTGTAAGAATTGGCTTTTGTAGTTTGGTTCGCCCTGTTCCCATCATGCACTGGGACAGGAACAGACTAATTTGCATACAGCCAGGTTCTGAAACTGGGATGGTGCAGTGAGCTAAAAAACGGTGTTGGATCTAGCCCTGATCTCTTGACTGGGTGAGAGTATTCTGTTTAATTCAGAGACTCTGTCCCTCACCACCCCTTGTTGTAAATATGGGCATCATTGTAGCGGATGTCTGCTGGTGTCCGGGGATTCCGTAGTGGGCACAACAGCCATGGGCGACTAGATTATGCTGAGTCACCTGTGAACGGAAAACACACATTGCAATGTTGTACAGCCAGAGTGCAGGAAGTGACACACAGCACGCCATTGTAGTAGTGTAACTCACCCCCAATCCATGCACGTTCGGGATGCAGATTCTCCATCATCTGTGGCACCATGCTGTTCCTCATGATGTACGAATCATGGGCTGAACCGGGAAACTTAGCACACACATGTGAAATTGTCATGTCTGCAAGGCACACCACCTGCACATTCATGGAGTGGTAGTGTTTCCGATTACGATAAATGTGCTCTGTCGCATGCGGTGGCAACAGAGCTACATGTGTGCAATCGATGGCACCGACCACATGTGGGATGCCCCCAAGGGCATAGAAGTCACCCTTCACAGCAGCCAATTCACGTCCCCTGGGGAAATGTATGTATTGATTGAGAAATAGCATCAGAGCCGCAAGAACGTCTCTCAGCACCATGCTGAACATTGGCTGCGACATCCCTCCAGGGTTGGCCACGGTCTCCTGGAAGGAACCAGTCGCAAAGAAGTGGAGTGCCGCCATCACCTTGTAGGTGGGTGTGAATGCCGTAGGATAATGACGGCGAGGCTGCAGGTGGGGCTCCAACAGATCACACACGATCTTCAGTGTATCTCTGTCCAGCCTGAATTTTCGGATGATTGCCTCATCCTCCATGTCCTGCAGCACTGTCAGGTGACGGAGTAGAATCAGCCTCCTCCTAGTCAAGGATTGAAAATAAATTGTCAGTGATAAGCAACATGTGATGAGCATGGCACAGAGCATAAATGATGTAATGTGAAACAAAGGAGAACCAGAGAGATGCATGGCACTTCAGGTGACTTGGCTGGCCAATAGCTACACACAGAGGGCACGCCTCTCCAGTGACAATACACAAGTGCCACAAACACATCTGGGACAGTGGAAGTTGAAACAATGGGACAACGAATCACATGTGCATACAAGGTGCAGCAAGAGCCACCAATTTTTGTTGAATCGCCATGTCTATCATACCCATCTGGTGTGCCTGCCACACCTCAAAGCATCATGTGACGTCGGTACACATTCATCAACACAATGATCACAGTAGCAGGGACACATCCGGTTGTGTGCATGAGCAGTTGTGAAAGCAGAAGCCTTGTCCGATACAATCATGGGCGTCCGCAGAAATTTTTCTAGGGGGGGCAACATTTTACTTCATCACCATCCTCAGACATGATTAAGCACAACTACTAAATAAAGTAGCATCACAAACACACAATGCACCTCCTCTCAAGTTTTGCATACCCAACTGAAACCCTGACCCACAACACATACCATTGCATTACTCTATGTACCTATATTACACAGAGCCCGAGATGTACTTTTTCACAATTCGGCATCTTCCCCAATTATATAAACAATTTATCATACCAACACTGAGCAGCGCCGATTGTGACAGTAAGGTGACTCATTTTTTAGTTTTGTTGTGAGCCCTGCAGGATGCTCGGCCTGGTCAGGCCTGGTCCGAACCGGTCGCTCCACTCGCAGCTCACCCCTCCCTGCCTTGCTGCCTGGTATCGCTGTTATCCTGCCTTGCTGCCTGGTATCGCTGTTACCCTGCCTTGCTGCCTGGTATTGTTATTATCTCCTGCTTTGCTTTGGTTGTGGATTGTGCCAGCTATTTGCGCCATTGGTGTGGTGTGTGCCGAAGACCTGCATTGTGTACCATTGTTTTGCTCTGGTGACCGCGAGCTCATCTGGGCCTGATATCGCCCAGCATTATTTTGCCAGCTTGTTATGCCCTTAGCCCGTCCCTGCCGCTGCTCCCCCACGGCCCCACCACCGTTCCCTCCAGCTTCTACAGAACCTCCGCCCTTGACACCCCGCTCCCGCCTCCCAGCTGCTCCTCCCTCGCTCCGCCCCCCTCCACTTACGACTGAGTCACCTACGCGCAGCGTTCACGCGCAGCGGGCACGCCCTTTGCGCGACGGAGGTGCGCCAAAGGTAAGCCCGTCTATGCACGTCCCCGCCCAGACCGCGCCCAGCGCCAGAGCCCCTGGCCCCCGCAAAATCCACTCCACCCGCCTAACATTCGACGCCGCATCCCTCTTTGCACTCAACACCGGCCGTCTCCCCGACTGCCACCAAGCCGCCCCAGGACGCACCCATGGACCCTTCACCTGCCAATCCTGCAACTTCACCTGCATCAGGACCCACACTACATCCATAAACACCAAACTGATCTCCGACAATAACCACCTGAAGTGCTTCCTGCACAACACCCGCTCGGTCCACAGACACGCCATTGAACTATGGAACCCACTAGACACCACAACGCTGGACGTTGCCTTACTAACAGAAACCTGGATGAACGCCTCATCAGCGCCCAACATCGCCATAGCCATCCCGGACGGTGACAAGATCATCCGAAATGACCGCATCAACCAATCTGGAGGAGGCATCGCCATCGTCCACAAGAACACCATCCACGTCACAACCAGCTCCGACGACACCCTCACAGCCGCCAAACACCTTCACTTCCAGATACACACCGACCCCAAGACCACACTTAGAGGCACCATCATCTACAGACCACCAGGACCCCGCACACAATCCAGCGAAGACATCACTGACTTTATCAGCCCACACGCCCTCCCCTCCGAGAACTACATTCTCCTAGGGGACCGCAACCTCCACCTGGAAAAGAAAACGACTCCAACACCACTACCCTTCTGGACAACCTCGCCAATCTCGGACTCAAACAACTGGTAAACACCCCCACCCACTACGCCGGACACACGCTTGACCCGATCTTCTCCTCCAGCAAGCACGTCTCCTTCAATCATGCCACAGGACTCCACTGGACGGACCACAGCTGCGTCCTCTTCAACTTCAAGAAGACCCCGAGCCACCACCACCCACAACAAGTCCCCCGCAGATACTGGACCAAAATTACCACCGACCAGCTCCCCACATCGCTAAACCAAAAGCCTCCCGCCAAATCATTGGACCCAAAACAAGCAGCCATCAATTTAGCACAATGGATCACCCACTGCGCTGACGAAGTAGCACCCTTGAAAAACCATCACAACAAACCAGGTAGCAAAAAAGCCACCTGGTTCAATGACGACCTCAAGAACTATAAAAAGAACTGCCGCACCCTCGAGAAAGCCTGGCTAAAAAACCCAATCACAGACAACATGACCGCCCTCAAGGACGCCACCCGCAAACACCACCAGTTGATCCGATCCACCAAGAAATCAGCATTCAAGGATCGACTGGACAACAACGCCCACAACAGCAAGGAACTCTTCAACATCGTCAAAGAGCTTACCAACCCCAGCGCCGGCACCAACGACATCACTCCCTCTCAAGACCTCTGCGACTCTCTAGCCTCGTTCTTCCACAGCAAAATCGCTGACATACATAATAGCTTTGGCGACCAGTCCACCCCCCTTACCACCGAACTGAAGCCCCCCACCACCACCCTTTGCACCTGGAACCCAATCAGCACCGAAGACACCATCCGCTTCATGAACTCCATTCACTCTGGATCACCAACCGACCCATGCCCCCACCAGATCTTCTACGAGGCCGACTCCATCATCGCACCCCATCTCACGGATATCATGAACTGCTCCCTCAACTCCGCTACCTTCCCGGAAAGCTGGAAACATGCCGAACTCAGTGCCCTCCTGAAGAAACCTACAGCAGACCCCACCGAACTTAAGACTACCGCCCCATCTGGCTCCTCCCTTTTCCTGCAATAGTCATAGTAAAGACCGACAACAGTCAGCTCGCCGCCGTCCTCGAGTCTAACGGCTCCCTCGACCCCTCACACTCCGGATTCCGAGCCAAACACAGCACCGAGACCGCCCTCATCGCAGCCACAGACGGCATCCGAACAGTACTCGACAACGGAGAAACAGCTGCCCTCATCCTCCTGGACCTCTCCACAGCGTTTGACACGGTCTGTCATAGCACCCTTGTACAACGCCTCAGCAACGTTGGGATACAAGGAAAAGCATTGGATTGAATTATCTCATTCCTCGCCGGAAGAACCCAGAGAGTCCGACGCCCCCCTTTCAGATCAGAGGCCACCAAAGTCATCTGCGGCGTAACACAAGGATCATTGCTCAGCCCCACCCTCTTCAACGTCTACATGAGCTCCCTCGCATCCATCGCACGCCACCACAACCTCAACATCATCTCCTACGCTGACGACACACAGCTGATCCTCTCCCTCACCAAAGACCCAAACACCACCAATACCAACCTACACGAAGGGATGAAAGACGTAGCCGAGTGGATGAAGAACAGTCGCGTAAAACTGAATTCAGACAAGACGGAAGTCCTCATCCTAGGATCATCCCCCTCTGCATGGGACGACTCAAGGTGTCCACCCGCCCTGGGCAGCGCACCCTTACCAACGGACCATGCTTGCAACCTGGGATTCATTCTAGACTCCTCCCTCTCGATGACCAGACAAGTCAACGCCATCTCATCATCATGCTGTAACATCATAGGTATGCTCAATAAAAACTTCTGATGGATCCCCACTGAAACAAGAAAGACGGTCACCCAAGCACTTGTCACAAGCCGACTGGACAATGGGAACACCCTCTACGCCGGAACCACATCCAGATTACAGAAAAAACTACAGCACATTCTGAACGCCTCCGCCTGACTCATCCTATACATACCCCGCCACAATCACATCTCCGGTCACCTGAGAGACCTTCACTGGCTCCCCGTCAACAATAGAATAACGTTCCGCCTCCTCACCCACGCACACAAAGCCCTTTGCGACCTAGGACCCAAATACCTCAACGCGCGCTTGACCTTTTACACCCCCACCCGCCAACTACGATCATCTAATCAATCCCTCGCCGCGATTCCACGCATCTGAAGAGCCACCATGGGAGGAAGATCATTCTCCTACTTAGCGGCAAAAACCTGGAATTCTCTCCCCACCCACCTCCACCTCACACAGAACCACCTCTCCTTCAGGAAACAACTCCAAACTTGGCTATTTGATAAGTAGCGAACCCCCCCCCCCCCTCAAACGCCTTGCGACCCTCTGGTTGAGTAGTGCAGCATACATATTTTGACTTGACTTGACTTTCATTAATGAAGGGGCAGGGCTCACTTCACACCTAAGGCCACTTCAAGCATCTGCAATTATCATGCAGATGCAGCGATTAGGATAAGAGAGTTGCTGATCACGCCCACAAAACCAGCCCTGGCCAGTCTGCCAGCTCTGCAAGGAATCCGGAGGGTCATATTTCACTTTCAGCCAATGGCAGCATGCCCACAGGACGGACTTGTGATCCAGGGAGGGGGGCAAGTGCCCCTCCTTGCCCCCCCTGAGGATGCACATGGATACAATGCAGTGACAACATCCAGGTGAAGGTCTGAAATGAGCCACAACACATTACCTGTCACTACACCATTTACACCAGCTGGAGTCTGTCAATCATCAACATCCATGAAATTCCACACTAATATGGATAAACAACAGGCCACGTGAGTCCACCTGTGGATGACCTGGCTGTGTGGCATCGTGTGCACAATGATGTGCCCTTCACCATGTTGATGCTGGGTGCTGATACAGTGACCCTGATTGCTTTGAACAAGCTTTATTCGAGATAATTTCTCATAAAAGCACAGCATAAAATCAAACATAACAAGTATATAAAAAATTTAGATCATTTAACATATACAAATTCATATAAGACAATTTGTGCAAGCTCATGCAATACCAACATATAAAAAGTACACATATATAACAAATTAGATTGGGATTTATGAGACTATTAAAAAACCAGATTAACTAAGCGCACCCATAGGTCGCCGCCTGATTTCCCAAGCCCACCCCAGGTATTTGGCTACCCCGAGAACTATCGACTCCTGGGTAGATGTACATAAAATTCTCAATGCCACTGCACTATGTCGTGTCCCAAGGTTTTTGCATACAGGGGTAAGCCATACCCTCCTAGGTGATGAATAGGCTTTGCAGACAAATAGAAAGTGACCTAGGCTTTCAACAGCTGCTTCACACACTGGACATAACATATTGGTCGACCTCTGCCAACCTGCAGTTAGTTTTTTTAGCGGGATGGATCCAGATCTTAACTGAAAAACTAACTTTCTGTCCAGTGGGACCATAATGTTGTCCCAATAATTTTCTAGGATAGGGTAGATTTTGGCCTCCAAGAAGCGACCCGCCATGGAATCAGACCTAGCGCCTCTCAGGAGATTGTTGTCCACCCAATCCTAATATTGGGATTTAAGGGCTTCCTTGCTTGGGAAGACTTCCCCCTGCGGGTTGGTCCAAAGATTAGAAAACCCCAGGTTAGCTAACATGGCCCTTAAATTTTTTAGCCACATTATCTTGTGGAAATTGTCTTCCTTGATTATTGAAAGGAAACCATCAGCATATTGCCTAATCTCAGGAGTTGTCCAAAGACGTCTCCAGTAGAGAACAGGGCGCAGACGCGCTCTATCGCTAATTGTCCGTCTACCCAACTCCAGGAACAATGGTATTAGGGGGGTACTCTGTGGAAGGCCTGTGATCCCTCTAAGGAACCTGTTTTCAGATATCTGTAGGGTCGAGAGGTTGTCCCAAGCCCATAACTCTGCACCGTATAAGGTCGCACCTAGGACCTTTGCATCGTAGACTATGAGCCCAGCACCACCCCCTTCAGGTGTGTGTCAGCCATTGGCATATGGACGTGTGCATATGGCGCCGGTATGCTCCGCCGCATGAATCACGGAACCTACCGCCGGTGGCCGGCGGGGTGACCCCAGCACCACCCCCTTCAGGTGTGTGTCAGCCATTGGCATATGGACGTGTGCATATGGCGCCAGTATGCTCCGCCGCATGAATCGCGGAACCTACCGCCGGTGGCCGGCAGGGTGACCCCAGCACCACCCCCTTCAGGTGTGTGTCAGTCATTGGCATATGGACGTGTGCATATGGGGCCGGTATGCTCCGCCGCATGAATCGCGGAACCTACCGCCGGTGGCCAGCGGGGTGACCCCAGCACCACCCCCTTCAGGTGTGTGTCAGCCATTGGCATATGGACGTGTGCATATGGGGCCGGTATGCTCCGCCGCATGAATCGCGGAACCTACCGCCGGTGGCAGGCGGGGTGACCCCAGCACCACCCCCTTCAGGTGTGTGTCAGCCATTGGCATATGGACGTGTGCATATGGGGCCGGTATGCTCCGCCGCATGAATCGCGGAAACTACCGCCGGTGCCGTGTAGCATTTCATCCAGCCAATGGCATCGATGATGGCGTTGCCATGATGCAGATTTGAAAGTCGCGGGAGGGGTGCTCCGCTACCGCCGAGGCGGTCATTGGATACTTCTCAATGATGCACCATCGCGGAAGGGCACTCCGGGCCCCGGCAGTGCATCACCGCCGTGGAGCATTGCATCCAGCCAATGGCATCGAAGATGGCGTTGGCATGATGCAGATTTGAAAGTCGCGGGAGGGGTGCTCCGCTACCGCGGAGGCGGTCATTGGATACTTCTAAATGATGCACCATTGCGGAAGCGCACTCCGGGCCCCGGCGGTGCATCACCGCCGTGGAGCATTGTATCCAGCCAATGGCATCGATGAAGGCGTTGGCATGATGCAGATTTGAAAGTCGCGGGAGGGGTGCTCCGCTACCGCGGAGGCGGTCATTGGATACTTTTGAATGAGGCAGACCCGGACAACCAATTGAAGCAGCTTTCGGCCTTCCTAACGACCACAGGGGGCTATAAATCTGTGGGAGTGAGGCTCACATTCCCACTGCTCCAAGAGCCTGCTGCCTGCGACTATCTCCTGCTGCCTGAGACCCTGTCCTGCTGCCTGAGACCCTGTCCTGCTGCCTGGGACCCTGTCCTGCTGCCTGGGACCCTGTCCTGCTGCCTGGTACCCTGTCCTGCTGCCTGAGACCCTGTCCTGCTGCCTGGGACCCTGTCCTGCTGCCTGCGACTATCTCCTGCTGCCTGAGACCCTGTCCTGCTGCCTGGGACCCTGTCCTGCTGCCTGGAACCCCTCACAACTCACTTCCACCACAGGTCTGCCATATCCACAGTGATGTCAAGAACAGAGAAGGTCCGTGCCACTCCATTCACGAGTGAGGAGCTGGATGTCCTTGTGGACGGGGTGCTGGCACAGTACCCACGGCTGTTTGGTGGTCCCAATGTTGTGGTAAGTCACCATGAAGGGAGCTGCAGGGCAGGGTGGTGTCAGACATGTAGTCGTGATGCTGCAGTACATGCTTGGGGATGTGGTGTGATGGCTTACACTGACAGACAGGCTGTTTCCTGCTCGCAGTAGTGTGTGTGTTGCACTGAGAGTCTCACCTGGGCCTGTACTCGTATGTGTGAGTGGGGGGTGTTACATTGCCGCCCATACAGAACCAAGGGTTGTTAGCCTTTTAGATGCCAGGACAGTGAACGCTTGTGAGGGAATTTAAGGGTGCCCCTGTAGTCGGAGTCAGTGTGAGCCACAGAGTGGGTTCAGTGGCAGCATACCCAAAAGTAGAACATCAGCAAACTTACATGCTACAGTTGCTTCACACTCATTAGTGGATATACCCCATCGGTGGCCTGTGCAATTTCTGCTTTACACACTGCTGTAGATGCATTTGTGTTGAGGCATTATGCCTTTGTGTGCATATCATGGAGACTAGGGACCATAATGTGTGCATGCATACACCAATATTTATGCCATGCAGAGGGTACGCACTGTTCTGGAGGGAGGGAGGTCACTGTGAGTCCAGAGTCTGTGTCTGGCTGCTGTAATGATAGATGCTGGCATCTTACATTGTGTAATTTTTGTATTGCCCTTCTTTACTCTCATGCCTGCAGCTCAAGGTACACCAACGTAAGGCCGTGTGGAGGGCCATTGCAGCAAAGGTGCGAGCCCTGGGGGTATCAAACAGACGACACACACACTGTCACAAGAGGTGGGACGACATCAGCCGACTGGCAAAGCAAGTGGCAGAGATGACCTTGGGTATGCTACCACGCACAGGACGTTTGGAACGTCGCACCATGACTCCGCTGATGGCACGCATACTGGCAGTGACCAATCCAGACCTGGATGCACGTCTGAAGGGGCATCAGCAGCAAGACAGAGAAGGTGAGTATCTGGGGAGGGAGAGTTTGTCTGGGAGTGGATGCATATGTACAGGGCCTGTGCCAGCGGTGACACATGTGATGTGCGTGTGTTGGCATGCTGTGTCATCTGATGTGAGTGGCGACTGTGATGTGTGCCTGTATGAGGCATAGCGCCACCATGGCCTTACTGTTCTGCCCATGCATGCAGTTATCTGTCCTTGACAGATATGATGTGTCCACATGGTCTCTCTGGTCTGTGATGGTGTGGGGAGTCCATATTGTGCCGAACTGCAGTGTCCATTTGATGAGTCTCACACCATGTCTGTGTACTTTGCATGCATCCATGATGTTTGAGTCCCACTCATCCGACGATTATGTGTAGCCTGATTGCCACATGGTGTTTGGTATGGCCTAGTTGGCATTGTGGCATGTGTAGTCAATAGGTGTGTGTGTGGTCCCCTCTGATTCCTTGTAGGGGTGTAAGTGGTGATGTGTGTTGTGGCTGCATCATGTCCATGGGGATGGTCAATGTGGGCTGGGGGAAGACCATCCATGGGCAGGGTGTGGTGCTGTGTGGCATCGACATGCCGCACTCAAGGAAGTTGGTCTGCATGACAGGCACTGTTGTGGTCTATATCTTGTGAAGATGCACAGTGTTTGCAGGGTGTGTTGGTTCTCTTGTAGCTGTAGGCCTCTACTACGCATAATTGATCTGCTATGGTGTGCACAGATGATGACACTTACACACACCTGTTTGTCTCACTAATGCAGATTTGCAAGACAACACAGCAGTACATGATCCTGAGACAAGTGTTTGCGAGACCAGCACGACAGCGGCAGCGGAGGCAAGTGAGACTGAGCCAAGTGACACTGAGAACACCAGCGCTCCTGAGGGTGACAGGAGTATGCATGAGGAATCTGTCGCTGAGACCCAAAGTACCACTTCATCCGATGCCGGCAGGGATGCATCCCTGTCTGCAAGCACAGGGGATGTGGAGTGTGCCACGACATCTGACACCCAGCGGCCAGTGCCCAGCCTCCCATCCCCTTCCTCTGGTGCTGCCCGTATCCGTGTAACTAAGAGGGGACATGTGACATTCACACATGGCACCGCTGCCCCTGCACCTGTTCCCCCTGCTGCCCTCAGTGCATAGTGCGTAGAGCTCCTGCGCCAGATTTGCGTGGGCCAGTCCGCCCTGCTCAATGCCTTCAGTGCCCACGATAACAAATTAGGCCAGGTTCTGGCTTTCATGGAGGGCATACACTCTGACGTGGGAGGGCTACACCGCACAGTCCAGTCATTGTCAGCCACAGTCGCAACAGGCCTCCAACAGGCACATGGTCCCATTGCAGCTCAGGTGCCAGTGACGTACACACATTCAGGGGACACATCAGATGACATTGTCCACTTGGGACCTACATCTACTAAACGGTACAACACTAGGAGCACAGGTCACACACTGAGCAAACAATCCCATCCACAGTCTCCATCTCCGAAGAAGAACAGGGCCCCCCCAAAGTGCACGGACAAGGGGAAGTCACAGAAAAGTAAGGCCACAAGATCATTGACCAAAAAATCTGGCTCACATGCTGCAGAGGCATCACCAGATAATGACTCAGCGATGACCACAGAGGATGTGTGGCACGTCATGGCTACACCTGGGGAGAGCACAGGGACACAGCCACCCACCACATCAACACCAAAAAAAAGGACATTGAGGCAGGTTGAGGAGTGCCCTGTTGGGACCAGGCCAATCATTGGGGCAGAGGAGAGCCCTGTTGTGACCAGCCCAATGGTTGAGGCAGGGAAGCCCAGTGTTGTGAACAGCCCTGGCAGTGAGGGACAAGAGGGCACTGTGGACACCACCCCTGGGGTTAGTGGTAAGGAGGTCACTGTGAGGGGTACACCTTCCGGAGAGGGTAGGGTGGTCCGGAGGCGTAGTCAGCCAAAGCGTGATGCAGGATCAGGCACATCACCTGAGGGAGTGCCAGTGTCTGCCCCTGATGTGGGACAGTTGGTGTGTGTGCCTATTCTGCCATCTCCACTTCCCATCAACCCCAAGACAGGCAAGCCATTTCATGTACCGAAAAAGTGGAAGGGCACCCCTCCAACCTCTCCCACCCACACTGTGTCAAGGGTGTGCATGACTCCACCTCCATGTGCCACGGTGCCACCTGGTCCACACAGCCCTCCGCCTTGCAGGCCCTCTGTTATTGCCACATCACATGGCCCTCTGTCACACCAGTCAAGTAGTCCTGCTGTCCATGACACGCAGCCAGATCACAGTCCGCATGACAGCCTGGAGTGAGTCCACAACACCCTCATACGCTTGTTCCACACACAGGTGTGCTAGTCAGGACCATTGTTTGCAACCTGGGTGTGTTGCCAACCCTGTTGCTCTGCTGTGCTGTACTCTTCCCTGTGCAGCCTCTCATGTACTTGCTGTCTCCCCTGCCAAGGACTCTGGGCCTGTTGCTCTGATGTGCTGTACTCTCCCCTGCCAAGGACTCTGGGCCTGTTGCTCTGCTGTGCTGTACTCTCCCCCTGTGCAGCCTCTCATGTACTTGCTGTCTCCCCTGCCAAGGACTCTGGGCCTGTTGCTCTGATGTGCTGTACTCTCCCCTGTGCAGCCTCTCATGTACTTGCTGTCTCCCCTGCCAAGGACTCTGGGCCTATTGCTCTGATGTGCTGTACTCTCCCCTGTGCAGCCTCTCATGTACTTGCTGTCTCCCCTGCCAAGGACTCTGGGCCTGTTGCTCTGATGTGCTGTACTCTCCCCTGCTAAGGACTCTGGGCCTGTTGCTCTGATGTGCTGTACTCTCCCCTGTGTAGCCTCTCATGTACTTGCTGTCTCCCCTGCCAAGGACTCTGGGCCTGTTGCTCTGATGTACTGTACTCTCCCCTGCCAAGGACTCTGGGCCTGTTGCTCTGCTGTGCTGTACTCTCCCCTGTGCAGCCTCTCATGTACTTGCTGTCCCGCCTGCCTAGGACTCTGGGCCTGTTGCTCTGATGTGCTGTACTCACCCCTGTGCAGCCTCTCATGTACTTGCTGTCTCCCCTGCCAAGGACTCTGGGCCTGTTGCTCTGATGTGCTGTACTCTCCCCCGTGCAGCCTCTCATGTACTTGCTGTCTCCCCTGCCAAGGACTCTGGGCCTGTTGCTCTGATGTGCTGTACTCTCCCCTGCCAAGGACTCTGGGCCTGTTGCTCTGATGTGCTGTACTCTCCCCTGCCAAGGACTCTGGGCCTGTTGCTCTGATGTGCTGTACTCTCCCCTGTGCAGCCTCTCATGTACTTGCTGTCTCCCCTGCCAAGGACTCTGGCCCTGTTGCTCTGATGTGCTGTACTCTCCCCTGTGCAGCCTCTCATGTACTTGCTGTCTCCCCTGCCAAGGACTCTGGGCCTGTTGCTCTGATGTGCTGTACTCTCCCCTGCCAAGGACTCTAGGCCTGTTGCTCTGATGTGCTGTACTCTCCCCTGCCAAGGACTGTGGCCCTGTTGCTCTGATGTGCTGTACTCTCCCCTGTGCAGCCTCTCATGTACTTGCTGTCTCCCCTGCCAAGGACTCTGGGCCTGTTGCTCTGATGTGCTGTACTCTCCCCCGCCAAGGACTCTGGGCCTGTTGCTCTGATGTGCTGTACTCTCCCCTGCCAAGGACTCTGGGCCTGTTGCTCTGATGTGCTGTACTCTCCCCTGTGCAGCCTCTCATGTACTTGCTGTCTCCCCTGCCAAGGACTCAGGGCCTGTTGCTCTGATGTGCTGTACTCTCCCCTGCCAAGGACTCTGGGCCTCTTGCTCTGATGTGCTGTACTCTCCACTGTGCAGTCTCTCATGTACTTGCTGTCTCCCCTGCCAAGGACTCTGGCCCTGTTGCTCTGATGTGCTGTACTCTCCCCTGCCAAGGACTCTGGGCCTGTTGCTCTGATGTGCTGTACTCTCCCCTGCCAAGGACTCTGGGCCTGTTGCTCTGATGTGCTGTACTCTCCCCTGTGCAGCCTCTCATGTACTTGCTGTCTCCCCTGCCAAGGACTCTGGGCCTGTTGCTCTGATGTGCTGTACTCTCCCCTGTGCAGCCTCTCATGTACTTGCTGTCTCCCCTGCCAAGGACTCTGGGCCTGTTGCTCTGATGTGCTGTACTCTCCCCTGCCAAGGACTCTGGGCCTGTTGCTCTGATGTGCTGTACTCTCCCCTGTGCAGCCTCTCATGTACTTGCTGTCTCCCCTGCCAAGGATTCTGGGCCTGTTGCTCTGATGTGCTGTACTCTCCCCTGCCAAGGACTCTGGGCCTGTTGCTCTGATGTGCTGTACTCTCCCCTGTGCAGCCTCTCAGGTACTTGCTGTCTCCCCTGCCAAGGACTCTGGGCCTGTTGCTCTGATGTGCTGTACTCTCCCCTGCCAAGGACTCTGGGCCTGTTGCTCTGATGTGCTGTACTCTCCCCTGCCAAGGACTCTGGGCCTGTTGCTCTGATGTGCTGTACTCTCCCCTGTGCAGCCTCTCATGTACTTGCTGTCTCCCCTGCCAAGGACTCTGGGCCTGTTGCTCTGATGTGCTGTACTCTCCCCTGTGCAGCCTCTCATGTACTTGCTGTCTCCCCTGCCAAGGACTCTGGGCCTGTTGCTCTGATGTGCTGTACTCTCCCCTGCCAAGGACTCTGGGCCTGTTGCTCTGATGTGCTGTACTCTCCCCTGTGCAGCCTCTCATGTACTTGCTGTCTCCCCTGCCAAGGACTCTGGGCCTGTTGCTCTGATGTGCTGTACTCTCCCCTGCCAAGGACTCTGGGCCTGTTGCTCTGATGTGCTGTACTCTCCCCTGCCAAGGACTCTGGGCCTGTTGCTCTGATGTGTTGTACTCTCCCCTGTGCAGCCTCTCATGTACTTGCTGTCTCCCCTGACAATGACTCTGGCCCTGTTGCCCTGATGTGCTGTACTCTCCCCTGTGCAGCCTCTCATGTACTTGCTGTCTCCCCTGCCAAGGACTCTGGGCCTGTTGCTCTGATGTGCTGTACTCTCTCCTGCCAAGGACTCTGGGCCTGTTGCTCTGATGTGCTGTACTCTCCCCTGCCAAGGACTGTGGCCCTGTTGCTCTGATGTGCTGTACTCTCCCCTGTGCATCCTCTCATGTACTTGCTGTCTCCCCTGCCAAGGACTCTGGGCCTGTTGCTCTGATGTGCTGTACTCTCCCCTGCCAAGGACTCTGGGCCTGCTGCTCTGATGTGCTGTACTCTCCCCTGTGCAGCCTCTCATGTACTTGCTGTCTCCCCGCCAAGGACTCTGGCCCTGTTGCTCGGATGTGCTGTACTCTCCCCTGTGCAGCCTCTCATGTACTTGCTGTCTCCCCTGCCAAGGACTCTGGGCCTGTTGCTCTGATGTGCTGTACTCTCCCCTGCCAAGGACTCTGGGCCTGTTGCTCTGATGTGCTGTACTCTCCCCTGCCAAGGACTCTGGGCCTGTTGCTCTGATGTGCTGTGCTCTCCCCTGTGCAGCCTCTCATGTACTTGCTGTCTCCCCTGTCAAGGACTCTGGGCCTGTTGCTCTGATGTGCTGTACTCTCCCCTGCCAAGGACTCTGGGCCTGTTTCTCTGATGTGCTGTACTCTCCACTGGGCAGTCTCTCATGTACTTGCTGTCTCCCCTGCCAAGGACTCTGGCCCTGTTGCTCTGATGTGCTGTACTCTCCCCTGCCAAGGACTCTGGGCCTGTTGCTCCGATGTGCTGTACTCTCCCCTGTGCAGCCTCTCATGTACTTGCTGTCTCCCCTGCCAAGGACTCTGGCCCTGTTGCTCTGATGTGCTGTACTCTCCCCTGTGTAGCCTCTCATGTACCTGCTGTCTCCCCTGCCAAGGACTCTGGGCATGTTGCTCTGATGTGCTGTACTCTCCCCTGCCAAGGACTCTGGGCCTGTTGCTCTGATGTGCTGTACTCTCCCCTGCCAAGGACTCTGGGCCTGTTGCTCTGATGTGCTGTACTCTCCCCTGTGCAGCCTCTCATGTGCTTGCTGTCTCCCCTGCCAAGGACTCTGGGCCTGTTGCTCTGATGTGCTGTACTCTCCCCTGTGCAGCCTCTCATGTACTTGCTGTCTCCCCTGCCAAGGACTCTGGGCCTGTTGCTCTGATGTGCTGTACTCTCCCCGGCCAAGGACTCTGGGCCTGTTGCTCTGATGTGCTGTACTCTCCCCTGTGCAGCCTCTCATGTACTTGCTGTCTCCCCTGCCAAGGACTCTGGGCCTGTTGCTCTGATGTGCTGTATTCTCCCCTGCCAAGGACTCTGGGCCTGTTGCTCTGATGTGCTGTACTCTCCCCTGTGCAGCCTCTCATGTACTTGCTGTCTCCCCTGCCAAGGACTCTGGGCCTGTTGCTCTGATGTGCTGTACTCTCCCCTGCCAAGGACTCTGGGCCTGTTGCTCTGATGTGCTGTACTCTCCCCTGTGCAGCCTCTCATGTACTTGCTGTCTCCCCTGCCAAGGACTCTGGGCCTGTTGCTCTGATGTGCTGTACTCTCCCCTGTGCAGCCTCTCATGTACCTGCTGTCTCCCCTGCCAAGGACTCTGGGCCTGTTGCTCTGATGTGCTGTACTCTCCCCTGCCAAGGACTCTGGGCCTGTTGCTCTGATGTGCTGTACTCTTCCCTGCCAAGGACTCTGGGCCTGTTGCTCTGATGTGCTGTACTCTCCCCTGTGCAGCCTCTCATGTACTTGCTGTCTCCCCTGCCAAGGACTGTGGCCCTGTTGCTCTGATGTGCTGTACTCTCCCCTGTGCAGCCTCTCATGTACTTGCTGTCTCCCCTGCCAAGGACTGTGGCCCTGTTGCTCTGATGTGCTGTACTCTCCCCTGTGCAGCCTCTCATGTACTTGCTGTCTCCCCTGCCAAGGACTCTGGGCCTGTTGCTCTGATGTGCTGTACTCTCCCCTGCCAAGGACTCTGGGCCTGTTGCTCTGATGTGCTGTACTCGCCCCTGCCAAGGACTCTGGGCCTGTTTCTCTGCTTTCTGTACTCTCCCCTGTGCAGCCTCTCATGTACTTGCTGTCTCCCCTGCCAAGGACTGTGGCCCTGTTGCTCTGATGTGCTGTACTCTCCCCTGTGCAGCCTCTCATGTACTTGCTGTCTCCCCTGCCAAGGACTCTGAGCCTGTTGCTCTGATGTGCTGTACTCTCCCCTGTGCAGCCTCTCATGTACTTGCTGTCTCCCCTGCCAAGGACTCTGGGCCTGTTGCTCTGATGTGCTGTGCTCTCCCCTGCCATGGACTGTGCCATTCCTGTTAATGTATGTCCTCTGCATGGTCTCCGCCATTTGTACATGGTTGTGTGGATTGCTGTTGTCTATTTCTGTTGTATTGCTACATCTGTGCAATATATGAATAAAATCTGAAACTTCTGGTGTGTGTTTTCTCATTCTCGTTGCTGTTTGACTTCCTTTTCTTGTTTGCATTTGCTTGAGTGTTTAACATGCTATATTTTTCTGCTCAACATTGCTAGGCTGTTTGTGTCCATCTTATTTTTAGACAGGGGTGACGGGATCTTCAGTCCATTCTGGGCCAGCTGATGTTGTAGTCTGTAATGGCTATTTCACAGGCAATGCTATTTTCCATTTGGGGATTAGCTATTGCTGCATACACTGTTCACAGGTCACCTTGGGAGGACACTGTCGGCACAGGGTGTGCAGCTGTTGATTGGTTTTGTATCTGTGTGTGTTGCTATGGGGTATGTGTGTGTTGTCCTTTCTGTGTGCCCAGGCTTTTATGTGTATGGTCATCTTGTGTTGGCCCTTAGTCCAGGTGGCATGGCTTACATGGCATATGTGGTGTTGGGTGTGGCAGAGGTGTGCTGTGTGAAGGGTCTTGGTTTGTGGAGTATGTATGCGTGCCCCTGTATGGTGTGTGGCACACATGTGTGAGCCAGGAGTTGTATGTCTGTTTTTGGTTTTATCTTGCCCTGTGTGGATGTATGTTTGCACTTGTGTGGGCTATGGGGAGTGCAGTGGTGTTGTGTGTTGATTCTCAGCCACTCCTGCATTGCCTGTGTCCCTGGTTGTGTGTTGTGTGTTGTGTGTTGCAGTGTGTGTGTATTGTGCATCATGTTGCTGTGCTTGTTGGTGTGCATGGGGGTGTACAGGATTAGCATCTGGCCTGTGGCTAGCTCGGGTGGTGCGCAGTGTGGTTTGGGGTGATGTGTTTCTGTGATGTGGGTGCCCTGGCCATGCCTTTGTGTGGCCCTGCCTTCTGCATTGTGCGCATGTGTCGACCGCGGCGGTGACGTGACCAGGACCGGGACGTTCCTGCTGGTTGGCGGACGTGCAGTGTTCCGGATGGTGTGGATTGCATTGTACTGGGGTAGGTGATGTGTGGGTGCCCATGTGGATGTGTAGTGTCCCCTAGCAGGATGCCAGTGTGCTGCTGGGGCCCTGTGTCTGCATGTGTGTTGTGCGGTGCATATGTGTAGTGGCGTACCTGCGGCGGCATCCGCGGCGGCCCATCTGGCGATAGTGTTGCAGCAGGTACATGACCGGATGCATGTGGAGGGCTGGGTCCAAGGGGTTCATGTCGGCTCTCGGGGTTCGTGCTCCGCTGTCGACTTTCCGCCTGCTTCAGCTGTGCGGTGTCTCCGCTGCGGTGCGTCGGCTTGTTTGGCCCATCCTAATTTATCGGACGGGGCGGACGTCATCGCGCGTGGCGGAGGGATTCGATAGGCTCCCTCCGCCGCGGTGGCGGGCGCACTTTGATGGCGGTGCGCGGCGCGCCGTGGCGGACGGGAATTGACCTGTGTTTACCTATCCTAATGTTGCGGACGTGAGTTCCGCAGCTCGCGGGCGGTAAAAGCTGTTTTTCCGCCCGGCCACCACCGCGGTGGTGCCACCGCCCGCCATCCCAATGGACCCCTTAATGACTACTGGTGATTCTGAAGATGAATATCTGGAGGATTTATTAAGGAAAAATCCACCACCATATAATGAGGAACCTAGGTCCCTGAGTACGAAAAATCCATTCTTTAGGCCTCCCTGTAATGAGGGATCGAGCACATCCGAACTGACTGTTCCACATTATAGGCCTTCCTGTAGTGAGGGACCAAGTATGGCAAATCCAAGTGCACCGAATCTTTACCCTCCTTTGATTCGACAGATTGTACATGAAACCACAATGGAAAAGGTCTTACAGGACCGGGAAAGAGAGGCTTTAATTAAACAGAGAACTGAATTTATCCAGAAGATTTCCCAGTTAAATACAAGTCCTGAGGCTTTGACAATTCCAGTAACTATTGGCCCGGGTTTTCCTCTTTACGGGGATAAACAGGCTAGTCCAAAGTCTCCAGTTATTACTCCAGATGCAGTGAAGCCAAGAAAAGAGCCCTTAATAGTTGATGATCAGGCAAGTGAATGTGAGTCTGTAATGTCCCTGATGGATTTACCAATAAGGGAACCAGAAGGCAATTCACAGAGAAAGAACATTCATATTAGTACAAGAGAAGGCCAGATTGAGTCCTCGTATGGTACTAGCAGTGCCACAGTAGTGACTCCGGAAGAAATAGATCGATGGACCCGAGAACTAGAGAAAATAAATCCTCAGCCAAAACCATTAGATATTTACAATTTAAGAATAGAATTGGAAGAACTGATGGCTGGGAACGTAGGACTAGACAGGCTGAACACCCTTAGTGAGGAAGAATTACTATTCATTTACAAAACTATTACTAGAAACACCAGAGTGTTCCCTGAGAAACTAATGGACACAGCAGCTAGCATGGGAATAGATATCAGCAGATCCAAACTATTGCAAAAGCCCTACAGAGCAGAATTTTCTGACAAAGACTTAGAAAACATGAATGTGTCAGGGAAAAAGGTTCAGATAAGAGAATTATTGAATCTGTTACAGAAATGGGGAGATCTAGAAAAATGGAAAGTCAGGTGGGCAAAGAAAAAGGAAGACAGTAGATCTAGACAAGTGACTTCTGAATATGTCCTAAAGGAAGCTGACAAGGCAGAAATATTGTATCCTATGAGAGAGGTGCCAGATGGAGGATATGTACATTTTCCATGGTCCAGACAAGATATTGTGTCATTTACAAATGATTTCCCAAAATTACGAGGGAAACCTGTAGAGTGGTACAGAGAAGTCGAGAGATTTGTTAAAGTTCAGAAATGCCTCCTGAAATATCTAGATGGGTTCTTTGACATTGTAGTTCCTGTAGATTTGTGGACAGAATGTAAAATTGCTGTTGATTGGCCAAATGAAGGATATGCCAGAGACCCAAAGACAGGAGCACCTTCAGGGGAGGTGATGAGGAAGTATGACCAGGTAATATTGTACCTGCAAGGAAAGGTCCCTGCAAAAGGGATATATTGCACTCGAATAGATAGAACTACCCAGAATCGAGATGAAACTGTGCATTCATACTATGAACGACTGTTACAAGTGTTCAAAACGTACAGCGGGCTAGATAACATTGGGATGAAGGACATGACTCATTTCCTTTATCGATTTGTGTTGGGATTAAGACCTGTAATTTCACAATGGATTAAGGATAATAAAATCTGCTGGCAAGCAAAACCAATTGATGAGGTCCTGAAATGAATGTCTGACAAAATATCGAAATACAGATTATCGTCGTACACTAATATCGGAACAAAAATATCGACAACACTATTATCGACTTCCTATACTTAACGATATAGTCACAAATATATCATATTCTTAATATTGACATACACAAACATCGTTTTCATTAATATTGACTACTTTTATATCGGTATACATAAATATCGATTTGTTAAAAATACATACACAATAAATAAAATATCGACATCAAAAATATCGTGAACAAACATATCGGATTTTCTGATATATCGACAGTTTATATGCATATCTTTGCACTTTTATTTAACTTTTTATATTTTTACATCAAAATAAATACACACTTCTTAAATTAACATTTTTTTATCCCAATTAAATCTTCTAAACTATTCTATATTTTCCATTATATTACCTACACATATCAAAATATTCTCTGCTATTTTTCTAATTATATAATTATTTTTCTTTTTCCCTTCTATTACAAAATACTCACAACTGAAATTCAAATATACTAACTAACCAATCACAACACTGATTTCTAAAATCAACCAATAGCAAACTAATTACTACTGACCCTCCTCTATATAAACAATTAAACCCAAAATACAAACTACTTGCTAAAAGTCACGGAAGGAGATTCATCTCTCTATGAATTGCAGCACACCAACAAGAACATCAAGACTATCAACATATAATGACATCTTCCAAGTAAGTAAATAAATAATAAACTACATAAATTGCTGCTACTACATTACTTACCTGCTAAATACCCAGTGCTCCTTTTCTATTCGTACTACTGAACATGCAAATAATTTATATATTCAAATATTTCTATAGATACTACAACTAGAAAATATTCTACACAAAACAACTGTGAACAAAACATAGGAATACAGATTATAATAACTAAGTAAGTAAATTGTCAGTTTTTATTTAATTGTAAATAATTCTAAACACACATAAAGTATGACATTTTTCCCACATATTTGATTTTTTCCTCCAGATTCTATTACTGAAAACTGCACTACAAATGAACTAAGGACATCATTCCTATTTCTACCTTACATATTACTAAGTAAGTATTTGTAAACTGAAATCAATGTGGTAAAAACCGACAAACATTGTAACTTGTTCTAATTAGTTGCTATTATCTATTTTTTTTACACAGCTAACACTACAAATAGATTTACAGAAATTATAAAGATCTCCAATATCGGAATACCACAAATACAACTCACTAAGTAAGTATATTAAAGAACATAATTAACTGCTAATCTGTTGAAAACCTACCAACATGGTGAATATTCTAACACATATGTTCCTTATTTTTTTAAGAGAACACTACAAACTACTCTCCAGAAAATGAACATACAACTATACTGGAAAACACTACCAAAAATAAAAAAGTAAGTATCTTGACAATGTAAATGATAAACCTACACTTATTAGTATCCACTTTTTTAGTCGAAATTAGCTGTAACATTGTAAATATACACAAAAATGGGTAATAATATACTCTTTTTATGTTTTTCCTAACAGCTATAACAACATCACAAAACAGTATCTCCAACAAAAGAATAAAGCAGATCAAAATTTTGCACTGATTTATAAAACACGTAAGTATATACATTACTACTTATCACTTACTTAGAATTATAAACACATTTTCCTTGACATTAACTATTATGTATATATTTTTTAGATATACAAAGTACAAAATGACAGAAGGAGCAGACTTTGTTACCAGCCAGAAAGAAAAACTATTACTGTGCTACATGGGTTACACTTATACACAAGAAAAGCAATATGGCATGAAAGCTAATTGGAAATGTTGTAAATATTATTCTAACTAGTGTTATGGAAGAGCAACAACTAGAGAAGCTACTGTACTGTATACTAGGGAACACAATCATCCACCAAATGTTACTGAAATTGAAGTTAGAACAGCTTTGGAAAATATAAAAGAGGCAAGTACAGGTTCCCAAAAACAAATCATATTAAAAGAAGCAATTCCTAAAATCCCTAAAACTGCCACAACCCAAATGCCAAATATTCTTTCCCTAAAAAGAACTATAGCACGAACTAAAAAAGCTACTACTACTACCACACCACCTCCCAGAACATATCATGATATCAATTTAAATGCCAACCAAATTATAACTTTAAACAAACAACCATTTACAGTTTACGACAATGAAAACAATGACAAAAGACTTATTATATTTGGGACAAATATGAATCTAGTAAAACTTCAGCAAAGCCAATATTGGATGGAACATTTAACATCTGTCCCAAACCATTTTTCCAATTATACACAGTACATGGCCTCTACCACAACTGCAACATACCACTACTATATGCACTATTACCAAACAAAAATAATTCCACATATATGGAATTATTAAATATTATTAAGCAAAAAACAAATGATTTTTCTCCAGAAAAAATAATTCTAGATTTTGAGCAAGCAATGCTTTCAACAATCCTAAAAATCCACCCCCATACCTGCATTCAAGGCTGCTACTATCATTTAAACCAGTGTTTATGGAGACATCTACAAAAAACTACCTTAAGTGTAGAATATGCTACTAACTCATCTTTTGCATACCAAATTAAAAAACTCATTGCACTGGCTTATGTCCCAGAAACAGACGTAGCAGAACACTACAACATCCTTATAGACAGCCCCTTCTACAAATAAAATGAAGCTAAGTTAAGTCCATTTCTGGACTACTTTGAAGACACCTGGGTAGGCAGACTCCACAGATCTGGCCACAGAAGAAACCCCAAATTCCTAATATCCTGGTGGAACGTTTACAGAAGCACCTTAAATGGAGAATCTAAAACTAACAACGCAGTAGAAGGTTGGCACAATGCATTTGTACAATCAACTGGCAGAACAAAACCTACTCTAGAACATTTTATTAAATGCCTACAGAAAGAACAAAGCTACCAGGAATTCAGAATGGACCAATCCATAACTGAACTAGTCCCTAAAACCTCAAAACAAAATAAGCAAATGCACAAATACCTAGAAGAACAAGTAAAAATATACCCTAGTACAAAAGGCATTGAATACTTAAACATCATTGCCAAAACCCTACTCTAAATAATTACAAAAACCAAAGCAAGCCCTAAAGCTATCACCTAAATATGCATAACATTTCAAACGTGATCTTTAAAAGTATTTAATGTATGCAATATATAGAGATATTATTCACATATATGCACACATTAAATAAAAATAAGAACTATAAAACAATGCCATATTAATAATCACATTACCCACCCACAAAAGATAACAAAGAAATGACTTACCAATCATGTTGTAAATCCAATGACTTCCTTCTCCACCAAAGTAATCCAGGTAGAGCAAATGTAACCCCAAAAAAAAGGAAAAATACAACTGTTCCCAAAAATCCAAATCCATGGTGTGAAGAGCCATCGAATAACCATAAAAAACCTGAAAAATAGTAAAAAGTTAAAGAAACGCTCCAGGAAAACTGAAAAGTTAAAAGAAGTGTTTGCAAAGCAGTGGTGAATAAAACCAACAAACACTTCCTTTAAAAAAAAAACGGAACTTCCGATTTAGCGAACACCTATAACAAAAACATAGAAAACAGACATTCCCACCCAGTAAACCGACACATAATTAAGTACTAACAATATAAAAAACATATTTTTGGTAGTACATATACTTTAAACCTACAAAAAGTTACTCTGTAAACAATCCTATAACTAAGTAAAACTATGTGTATCTACCACACGGAAATAATTGTTTTCAAAATGTAAAACACAACTCCCTCACATATAAGAACACTAAATAGAAGGACACTACTCTCCAAAGATCATTAAAAGACACATAAAACATATAAAATAAACCTTACCGGAAGCGACGTGAAGTGTCTCCCAACCGCGAGCTGCTCTTCATCCAAATAACCCAAAACGACCTAACCCGGTTACAAAATTAAGAACCCAAAAGCACTAAAATAGTCCAAAGTAATAAATATAATATCAATACTTTATACAATTGGCTAAAATAATTTAAAAATTGCTATTATTTTGAAAAAAAGTTTTACTTTTGTACTACTCTGATTTTATTTACAAATATGTATAAAAAGTTATGAAATAAATATTATGAAAACAATAATATTTATTTAAACAAAGTATAGAAATATTACTAAATTGTCACACAATGTATAAATGTAAAAACATTTTAACAAAATATTTCCCTTATTTTAATAAACGTTAATGTTAACAATTAAAGGTGAAAAAAATTATTATTAATATATAAATTGTTATTATTAATTTTTTTTATTTACTATATAATATGTAATACTATACAAAATAATGTTACATATTAATGATAAGAATTAAAAGATATATAATTCTTCTGTAAAATTGATTGTCATTGTGTTTAGAAATTATTATCATACAAAATAAATGTTTCATAAATTTGAATTTGTTATGATTTAAATTGTTATCTCCGGAAAAAAATACAAAACATAATAAATATTTTTTTTACAATCATGTTCGACATTTTATGTTATTGTATTACTATAATCGAACAACCTTATTATTGGGAAAAACTCCAGTGTACATAAAATTGAAGTAGGTGCTGGACACTAATTAATTAATATTTACTATTCCAACTCCAGTCTACATTAAATTTAAATAGGTGCTGGACACTAATTAATTAATAATTACTATTCCAACTCCAGCCTACATTAAATTGGAGTAGGTGCTGGACACTAATTAATTAATAATTACAATTCCAACTCCAGTCTACATTAAATAGGAGTAGGTGCTGGACACTAATTAATTAATAATTACTATTCCAACTCCAGTATACATTCAATTGGAGTAGGTGCTGGACAATAATTAATTAATAATTACTGTTCCAACTCCAGTCTACATTAAATTGAAGTAGGTGCTGGACACTAATTAATTAATAAATACTATTCCAACTCCAGTCTACATTAAATTGGAGTAGGTGCTGGACACTAATTAATTAATAATTACTATTCCAACTCCAGTCTACATTAAATGTGAGTAGGTGCTGGAAACTAATTAATTAATAAATACTATTCCAAATCCAGTCTACATTAAATTGGAGTAGGTGCTGGACACTAATTAATTAATAATTACTATTCCAACTCCAGTCTACATTAAATTGGAGTAGGTGCTGGACACTAATTAATTAATAAATACTATTCCAAATCCAGTCTACATTAAATTGGAGTAGGTGCTGGACACTAATTAATTAATAATTACTATTCCAACTCCAGTCTACATTAAATTGAAGTAGGTGCTGGACACTAATTAATTATTAATTACTATTACAACTCCAGTCTACATTAAATTGGAGTAGGTGCTGGACACTAATTAATTAATAATTACTATTCCAACTCCAGTCTACATTAAATTGGAGTAGGTGCTGGACACTAATTAATTAATAATTACTATTCCAACTCCAGTCTACATTAAATTGGAGTAGGTGCTGGACACTAATTAATTAATAATTACTATTCCAACTCCAGTCTACATTAAATTGGAGTAGGTGCTGGACACTAATTAATTAATAATTTCTATTCCAACTCCAGTGTACATTAAATTGGAGTAGGTGCTGGACACTAATTAATAATTACTATTCCAACTCCAGTCTACATTAAATTGGAGTAGGTGCTGGACACTAATTAATTAATATTACAATTACAACTCCAGTCTACATTAAATTGGAGTAGGTGCTGGACACTAATTAGTTAATAATTACTATTCCAACTCCAGTCTACATTAAATAGGAGTAGGTGCTGGACACTAATTAATTAATAATTACTATTCCAACTGCAGTCTACATTAAATTTGAGTAGGTGCTGGACACTAATTAATTAATAATTACTATTCCAAATCCAGTCTACATTAAATTGGAGTAGGTGCTGGACACTAATTAATTAATAATTACTATTCCAACTCCAGTCTACATTAAATTGGAGTAGGTGCTGGACACGAATTAATTAATATTACAATTACAACTCCAGTCTACATTAAATTGGAGTAGGTGATGGACACTAATTAATTAATAATTACTATTCCAACTCCAGTCTACATTTAAGTGAAGTAGGTGCTGGACACTAATTAATTAATAATTACTATTCCAACTCCAGTCTACATTAAATTAAAGTAGGCGCTGGACACTAATTAGTTAATAATTACTATTCCAACTCCAGTCTACATTAAATAGGAGTAGGTGATGGACACTAATTAATTAATAATTACTATTCCAACTGCAGTCTACATTAAATTGGAGTAGGTGCTGGACACTAATTAATTAATAATTACTATTCCAACTCCAGTGTACATTAAATTGGAGTAGGTGCTGGACACTAATTAATTAATAATTACTATTCCAACTCCAGTCTACATTTAAGTGAAGTAGGTGCTGGACACTAATTAATTAATAATTACTATTCCAACTCCAGTCTACATTAAATAGGAGTAGGTGCTGGACACTAATTAATTAATAATTACTATTCCAACTGCAGTCTACATTAAATTTGAGTAGGTGCTGGACACTAATTAATTAATAATTACTATTCCAAATCCAGTCTACATTAAATTGGAGTAGGTGCTGGATACTAATTAATTAATAATTACTATTCCAACTCCAGTCTACATTAAATTGGAGTAGGTGCTGGACACTAATTAATTAATATTACAATTACAACTCCAGTCTACATTAAATTGGAGTAGGTGATGGACACTAATTAATTAATAATTACTATTCCAACTCCAGTCTACATTTAAGTGAAGTAGGTGCTGGACACTAATTAATTAATAATTACTATTCCAACTCCAGTCTACATTAAATTAAAGTAGGTGCTGGACACTAATTAGTTAATAATTACTATTCCAACTCCAGTCTACATTAAATAGGAGTAGGTGATGGACACTAATTAATTAATAATTACTATTCCAACTGCAGTCTACATTAAATTGGAGTAGGTGCTGGACACTAATTAATTAATAATTACAATTCCAACTCCAGTGTACATTAAATTGGAGTAGGTGCTGGACACTAATTAATTAATAATTACTATTCCAACTCCAGTCTACATTTAAGTGAAGTAGGTGCTGGACACTAATTAATTAATAATTACTATTCCAACTCCAGTCTACATTAAATTGGAGTAGGTGCTGGACACTAATTAGTTAATAATTACTATTCCAACTCCAGTCTACATTAAATAGGAGTAGGGGCTGGACACTAATTAATTATTAATTACTATTCCAACTCCAGTCTACATTAAGTTGGAGTAGTTGCTGGACACTAATTAATTAATAATTACTATTCCAACTCCAGTCTACATTAATTTGGAGAAGGTGCTGGACACTAATTAATTAATAATTACTATTCCAACTCCAGTCTCCATTAAATTGGAGTAGGTGCTGGACACTAATTAATTAATAATTACTATTCCAACTCCAGTCTACATTAAATTGGAGTAGTTGCTGGACACTAATTAATTAATAATTACTATTCCAACTCCAGTCTACATTAAATTGGAGTAGGTGCTGGACACTAATTAAATAATAATTACTATTCCAACTCCAGTCTACAATAAATTGCAGTAGGTGCTGGACACTAATTAATTAATAATTACTATTCCTATTCCAATCTACATTAAATTGAAGTAGTTGCTGGACACTAATTATTGAATAATTAATAATCAAACTCCAGTCTACATTCATTGTCTTCATTCATTGTGAATAAAATATATATTTTAAAACACTTCCCACCCTTATCCCCTATTAACCCTATTACCCGCTCCTGAAACTAGATATGTTATTTTATTAATATTTTAAATATTAAATATCATAATTTTTTAAAAATTGTTTTTAACATACATTTTTATACACTCCCCACCCTTATCCCCTATAAACCCAATAACCCGCTTCTAAAACTAGATATGTTTTTTAAAATTTATAATAATTTTTTTATTTTTAAATATTTTTTACTATTTATAATTTTCATTTTAACTTTTTATACTATTTTCATAACTTTTTTTTACAACTGTTTTTTATTATTTTCCAGTATAAAACGATATTTTTTATATTCAATATTTCGTCATACGATATTATTATTTGCAATATTTTATAATACTTACCAATTACGATATTTTTGTATTCGATATTTTTTTTTTCCTATATTATCGACCTTCGATATTAAAACTTCGATATTTTGTCTTGTCGATATTTTTTTTTCAATATTATGTCTGATTACCCCTGAAATATGCCAAGTACTGCAAAGATGGGATAGAAAATAAGAAAAAGGAATTAAAAGAAAAAGTCATGTGGGCACAAGTAAAATTAGCAGAGCACCAAGAACAGCAGTTAAATAAAATGACAAATACTCAGAATCAGAACTCTGGGGGTGGAGGAAAACCAAGAGTAAAAATGAGTCGAGAAGAGGCCAAGAAAAAGTTCCCCTGTCATGGGTGCGGAAAGATGGGGCACTAGAGGGACGAGTGTAAGGCTGTGCAGAACGATAATGTCCAAATTAATGATTTAAATCCGCAGGTGCAGAATGAGGAACCACGGAAGACACAGCAACAGGTAAAACAGAATCAGTTGCCTCGTGCACCTAGGCCAAACTATAGGAGCAAAGCACAACAGAGGGAGGAAGCAGAGGTTTGGGAAGGAAAGGAGGATAGAAATGCAGCAACTTCGCAATTTTTGTTGAATGATACATTCCTTTGTGACAAGCCTTTTTGACGGTGCCTGAGGGGGGAGGACGAGGAGTGCGTGCTTGGCGCCTCTTTGCCGGTAGACCAGTCAGGGCCATACATTGAAGGAAAGGTTGAAGGGGTGAAGGAAATGACGTCACCTTTCTGTTGGACACTGGTGCTACCAGTTCTACTGTAAGAACAGCAGACGTTCCAAACCTACCCCTCTCGGGAGAAGCAATCCAAGTAGTGGGCGTTTTTAATCAATTAACTAGTACCCCAGTGACAGAGCCCATGGAAATTAAAATAGGGAATTTCAGAGAAATGCATAGATTCGTTGTTTGCGATTCAAGTCCTGTAAACTTACTAGGATGAGACTTGCTGTGCAAAATGAACTGTACCATCTTTTGCACACCAACAGGCGTTGAAATTCAGACCCCAGATGAAGACGGAATTTACAAATTAATGTTAATAAGACCTGACTCAGAAATTAAAAGACTGACACTACAAGACTTACCTGAAGAACTCCAACAGACAGTGAAACCTGAGGTGTGGGATTTCATTGGGAAAGATGTAGGACTAATGGCAAATGTTGACCCAATTAAAATCTCCATAAAAGAAGATGCATTTTACCCGAATACTAAACAGTATAAAATGAGTGCAGAAGTGAAAGCAGGAGTTGCTATTGAAATAAAAAAGGTTGTTGGAGGCAGGCATCATACAGGAGGTAATGAGCAGTCCTTGTAATTCACCCATAATTAGAATTAAGAAACCAAGTGGTAAGCACAGGGTAGTGCAGGGCCTGCGCAAGGTAAATAAAATTGTCGTTCCTTGCTGTCCTATTGTGCCAAATCCTGCAGTGATTTTGTACCAAATACCCTAGAATGCTGGATGGTTTACTGTCATCGACCTGTGCGATGCATTCCTTTCAATTCCATTGCATCCAGACAGCAAATTTCTTTTCTCATTTGAATTCGACAGTCATGTTTACGTCTGGAATCGTGTCCCTCAGGGGTACATGGAAAGTCCTTCGATTTTCAATCAAATTCTGAAAAAATGCTTTGAATCCTTGGTATTGCCTAGAAAATCAGTCCTGGTGCAATACATAGATAACCTCTTGGTGGCGTCTAAAAGCAGGAAAGACTGTGTCATTGATACCATTGCCTTACTGAACCATTTAGGTAAAGGAGGACATAAAGTGTCACCAGACAAACTACAGTCTGTACCTCTTCAGTGAAATATCTGGGGCACCAGATAGAGAAGGGTATCAGGAAAGTTACCTCAGAAAGAATTAGGATAAGTCGAAACATGCATCTGCCAAATACTCAGAAAGAAATCAATATGTTTTTCGGAGTTGTAGGATACTGTAGGCAGTGGATTGTGGGATTTGCAGTCCTAGCAAGACCATTGATAAAAATGACAAAGAAAGGAGCAAAAGATCCAGTTCAGTGGGATGATGAAAGCATGACAGCTTTTGTAAAATGGCGAGACTGTCTGTGTACAGCTCCTGCATTGGGAATGCCTGATTTCTCAAAAGAGTTCGCATTGTTTTGTGACACCCGAGACAATTGTGCACTTTCAGTCCAGACTCAAAGTCATGGTTTAACCAGAGGACCTGTAGCGTATTTTTCCTCAACTTTAGATCCAGTGGCTGCTGGATTACATGGGTGTCTGAAAGCAGTAGCTGCAACTTGCATGAGTCTTGAACAAAGTGAATCTATCATTATGGGACATCCTGTAACTGTGTATGTTCCACATGCAGTTGTAATTTTGTTGACCAGAATCAAAACTCAATACCTCACACCTAGTCGGCTGACTAAATATGAGAGGATTCTTATAGGTGCAAGCAATGTAATTATTACTCGATGTAATATATTGAATCCAGCCACTCTCCTACCAAACTCACTCGCAGCAGGAGTGAAGGGAGAAGTTGAGCATGACTGCCTAGACCTGACTGAGTTCAGCACAAAACCACGTCCTGACATAAAGAACAGTACCCTTGAATGATGAAGATCATGAGCTGTTAGTAGATGGCTCATGCATGAGACATGAAAGCGGAGGCTTAAGTGCTGCCTATGCGGTGTGCACTTTAGGAGGTCCAGTAGTAGCATCCTATTTGTATGGAGTAAAGTCTGCACAAGTAGCCGAATTGGTTGCATTGGCAAAAGCCTATAAATTTGGGAAAAACATGAAAATAACCATATACACTGATAGCCAGTATGGTTATGGGGGTTTTCATTACTTTGGCCAATTGTGGTTGCAAAGAGAGTTCCTGACTTCTTCAGGTACTCCTATCAGAAATGGTAATTTTGTGCAAGGATTATGGGAAGCAATCCAGTTACCAAAAGCGTTGGCAGGGCTGAAGGTTGTGCAGCTGAGGGGTCTCCTGAAGATGGTCCTGAAGTAGCTGAAGAAGAACAACCGAGCTCCAGTCAAGATGATTGGGTCCCAGTAATCGACCTGACACTCGATCCAATAAGAACCAGAAGACAAACCTACCTAGATAGAGAGTGGGATAGTGAGGACGAGACAGGAATAGAAGGAGATAATCAGATCATCGAAATCCATGTCAAATCTGATGATGAGGAAGGCCAGGTAGGGACAGAGCAGGTTATCAACACTCCTCCAAAAACTCCTGAGCCTGAAAAGGGACAGATAGAGAGTAGAGCAGAAGTTCAAGCGGAAGAAAATCAAAAGTTCGAAGTGCTTGAACAGGATCAGATAGAAGTAGATAAATGTGTTCAGGAAGAAGACATCGAAACAAAACAAAGCCAAAGCCAGCCTACACCTGAACAAGGCCAGCTTAGTGACCAGGCAGAAGAAACTGACCTAAGACCTGGAACTAGTCAGGCAGGAAGGGAAGAAGAAGACACTGAAACAGATGTGCCACACTGAACAAGATTAAAAGAGCATTTGAAGAAAGCCAAATTACAGTGCCAGTTAAAAGATTCAAGAAAAAAGATAGAGAGCCAAGATTTGTAATAAGACTGAGGCTGAGACTAAAAACTATAGATGAAAAACTTGAGCAGGAGAATCAAGACTCCAGTGAAACTGACCAGTCTGGAGCAAAACCTAAAAGAAGAAGTGCCTGAATAAAAAGACTAAACAACAAGTATCAGAGTCCTGAATGGACTTATCTGGTGTTGGAAGAATTTGAAAATCTTGAAATAATTGATGAAAGTGATGAAGAATTGAGTGCTGATCAGACTGACAAAGAAGTGCAACCAACCTGAAAATTACCCTGTGCAAGCAACCTGTGTAAAGTTACAAAGAGGGGTTGAGACTTCTTTTAAGCCAAAATGTCGGATTCCACTGTGAATGGAAGGCCTAGATACAATTTATGTAAAACATGCTGCAAAGTATGTTTATGTAGTGAAGCCTTAGTACTTATACTATGGATAGGACTAACAATTACTATTCCTTACATGATGAGTAAAGATACTAATTTATCCCCTACTAAGACAGTGATAAAGGACACAGAAGAGCTGCAAACGAAAGATACACCACACGGAGTAGAAACACAAGGGAAAACACTTAGCCTTAGACAAACTGGAATGGACTTAGATGCATCAGATAAGGGAGGACTACATTTTCACAGAATCAAGAACAGAACTCTTTTAAATGTATTTGAAAACTTGTTAGTACACTATGTAGAAGCAATGGAAATAGAAGATTGTTACGTCTGTATGAAGCTACCTACTTCAGTAGCTGAGGGTGTGACCTATCATCATTTACCACTAACATATGGAATTTCTTGTAGTATTTTAGCTAGTTTATTCTATAAAAGAGGACCGTTACAGTACTATTATTCTAACTCAGACATGATATTTTCTCAACTTCCTATACATGGAAATCTAAATCCTGTACATACTAAGAGTGATGGAACACGTTACATGGGAGAATACTTTCTAACCATAGGTACAATGGATTTAGGTGAAGCACATAGAGATAACTTAACATGTTCATTACACGAACAAGAGAAAATGTTTCTAAATATGGCAGAGAAAGTTTCCAAAGAAAAGCGAATGATAAAAGACAGAAAACTCCTAAGTGGGCTGAAAACATGTGGAGCACTTCAAATGGTGGAGCAAATCCTGCGTTGTTACTGGATTTCGAAAAGAAAGGGAAACTTTGTCTTCACAGAGAAAAGACTAGTTATTTCAATAACATATTCATTGGTTCCAGTGAATGTGAACACAATTACAAGGTAATTGGAGGCTGGGGTTTCAAAAATGGGTCAGAACCTGTGTTTCCCTAATCTATACTACTATAATAAAGGAAGAACTTTGAGGCTTTGAGGCAGGTAAACTCGGGAACCACAGCGCCAATCCACACACCCGATACACCGTTGTAATTGTCAGGGTGTGCAGATGGTTATAGGCTATATACATTTAAAAAAAAATGTTATTTAAAAAATGTACATTAAAAAAAAGTAGTCCCTCCGAAGAAGCGCTGGCCGCGACGTGCGTGCTCACGTCAGGAGCGCGGGGAGGAGCGGCGTCCAGGAGCGCGACGAGGAGTGGCGGACATGGCGCGGGGGAGGAGCGGTGACGTGAGGAGCAGCAGACAGGCCGGAGGACCGGTGACTAGCGGCGGTGAGGTGACAAGCAGCGGACAGGCGGGAGGAGCGGTGAGGTGACAGACAGCGGACAGCGGCGGTGAGGAGCGAGGAGCGGCGGACCGGTAAACTGAGGAGCGCGGGGGAGGAGCAGCGGCTGAGGTAAGGGGACCCACGGACATTGTCGGGGCAGGCGGGGGCCGGGGCAGGCGGGGGACGGGCCGGGCGGGGGCCCAGGCTTCTGGACAATGTCGGGGCAGGTGGGGGTCGGGGAAGCCTGATTGCTCCCAGACAAGGTCGGGACGGGCTGCTAGTTTATTATATATGTGGAAACAAGGCTTATTTAAAATTGCCAGATGACTGGTATAGAAGGAGATTTTTTTGGAATTGTCTTCCTAAAAATATACCATGTGAATGAAGTCGCTGGAAGCAATGAAAACACTAATGGATTAGTGCGTAGTAAAAGAGAAAGTGTAGGAGAAATTTTAGGCGATATATTTAGTGCATTGATACCTGCAGTGGGAGTGACTCTGAATACACACAGAATTTGCAAATTGTCTACAATGGTAGATTGGTTATCCACTGACACTGCTGCAGGTTTCTTGCTGGTCAATACCGAAATGGTTGCGATCAGATCTATGGTTTTACAGAATAGACTTGCTCTTGACACTCTATTGGCAAAAGAGGGCGGAGTCTGTAGAATGTTGAAAGCGCAACATTGTTGCACTTACATTCCTGACAAAAGTGTTGAAATTAAGAAATATGTGAGAAACATAACAAATTTGGAAAAAGAGCTCAAACCACTGGAGGTTGACAGTGCCTGGAAGAGACTAACTGATGGTCTCTCCTCTGTAGGTAATTGGTTTTCTAACCTAGGTAAAAGTCTTGTGAGTAAAATACTGATGCCAATAGCGGGAATAGGCTTATTTGTGCTCATCATAATAGTTTGCTGTAAATGTCAAAAACACAAAAAGAAGTATGCTGTGAATAAGAGAGGAATGAAACGGAATGTTGATGAACTTGAATTAGAAGAACTGAATAATCAGATTTATAAAAGGGTGAAAAGTTCTCATCCTAATAAAGATGCAGAAAAAAGGCTGAATAAAAAGTTTGAAGAAATTGAATTGGGTGAAATGTGAAAAGTTGGCATCTGGTTCCATTAATAGTGATGATAGTAAATATCATCAAAGAGGGGATTGATGGAGCAAGGATTCGCACATTTAGCGACTTGCTTGTATTCATGAACCTCGAGTAACTCTAACTATGTAATCAATCTGTTTGTCTTACTAATATTGCACATTTTACACTACACGGGGTGTCCCAGAGACTCTTGCCTATGTGTTTACTAAAAGGTAATATGCTTGCAACCTAAATTGGCTGCTGCTACGCGGGAATTAGTCTGCGCATGAGTCGGTCATACCCATGGTATGTGACGTACTCACAGTTCTGGTTGGAATTTGTTGCTCATGCGCAATGCACTTAAAATGGCTGCTTTGTGTTTTCACATGCTCTGAACTTGCATCGCCGCTTTTGCAAAGCTGTTTGTTATGCACTTAC